>NW_028289154.1:0-300000 GCF_059628265.1 Tinamus guttatus | reverse complement strand
GTCATGCTCTTATTCACTTTGGGACTCTTTCCATTCTCTGATACACATTAAGGTCATGTGGATTATTTCAGTGGCAGCCAGTAGTCAGATGTGGTGCCACAGCCAAGTGCCAATACTTAGCCAAGTGCCTAAGTATTAGCAGAAGCCTGGAATAACACAAAGCAAAAGGTAGCCCCAATAAGTGACAATGTGAATAGGCCTTGGTAGTGTGCATGCTAAAACTGCATTAACTCTGATGGTAATAGAAGCAACAGAAGATGATCTATTTTATAACCACAAAACTACTGCTTCTGGCCAAAAATATCAGAATGTCTTGAAAGTAGTTAATTTCATGAAAATGTTCCTTTCTAAGGCTAAAGATGGCTACAAGGCCATAAGGCTACAAACTGAAGTGTATTGATACCAGCTGCAACAGGGGCAGTGTGGTGATGGTCTGTATTTCAAGAAGAGGTGGATGCTGGCACTGGTGACAGTAGACCATGAGCTCCATAACAGTGTGTTTCCAGTTCTCTACGGCATGAATAGCAAGGAAAGTTTGCTGTTTCAGCCTTTCCCCCTACCATTTGCCTAAGAATCGTTCACAACTTAGAGATGTTAGGAGTATTTTGGCCTTGTTATAGCTTGTAGAATTGGTTTTCTTGTATGTCTGCATTTTTGCAGAGGAGAGGGTCTTTTGTACATGGATGAGGGTTTTTTTTTTGGTTCTGGACAATGCAAAACGCACAGTTTTTCAGCTCAACATCAGAGGGAAGGTGAGTCCAAGTCTGCAGTATGTAAGTCTCATATTTTTTCTCCAAGGCAGGATACCATTTCTCATTTGGCTCCAGCATCTATCTTCTCAAGATAAGAAATATCTTCTAAAATGAAATCAAATGAAGATGTTAGGCAGAATATATCAAGATGGAGAAAGCCTCTCTGAAGTTTTCTTAAAAGATCAAGCTGAATGTGGGGCAACAGCTATTGACAACCCATGATTTTTCACTTCCACCAAATACATTTTGTTTAAAATTTTCAGTTTTCATGTGTGACATCAACAGCAGATTTGAGTAGAAATGAGAATCAATTATAGGGCACTGCATGTAATTATCCTGTTCATTCTGCCTTTGAGAAGTAATTAAGTGACCCTACTTAATCAGGATGAAACCACTCGTTAAGGTGCTTTAAGAAATTAGCTTTGATTTGTGCTCAGTGCAAATTCAGGAAAGGGTAGGTCTAGCTTCTTGCCAGCACAGAAGATGGCCTCATCTGGCATTCTGGAAAATGTTTTTGCATTAGTGGAATATAACTCACAGGCTACTGCTGTGAGGAGTAAGCTGCAGGGCTGGCCTGTGACTATAATGTGGCTTAGTGTCTGAAGAAAGTTAAACGTAGCTTCATGGAAAGCAGATAGTTTGGCATATAAGCAAGTATGGAAATAGCTTGTATACTGGTTCGCTCACATTATCAAAAAATCCCAGGAAAATGGTGTGATCTCAACTGCTTCTGATATACAAAAGTTTCCATCTGTTGATCTCTGATTGTCTTAATTAGAGAAGAAATATGCAGCAATTGGAAATGGGAGTTATGAAGATGAACAACTTCTTCCAAAGACCGCTGCATGAGAGGGTTACTTATAAATGAGAGGAACTGTTAAGTGACACTCCACCAATATCCTGAAGATGAATGTTTCTTAAACAGTTTCAAATCATCAGGACGCACATCAGGAGTCACCTCATTTTCCAGGTTTTCCTCAGCTGCTACAGAGAGCTAAATATACTTGGAATCTACTTCGTATCTCACGGAAGACTAGCTTTACCAGTGAGCTTAATTGAGCAATTAGATTTACAGAACAGATGCCTACTTTTCACCTGCAGCACTTCGCAGTTTTTTACTGATTGAAAAAATAGTTCACCATACAAATTAGGTATTAGAGTAGCGCAAAAATGATTTGATGAACAGAATGAGTTTCTATTCATTATCCTGCTTTACTGTCCTAGAAATGTGTAATGGACACTTTTGCTTGCCATCACTGTGTGTCGTTGAAAGCAAACGACGATAAAGGAACCTTCTTCTTGTGAAGCCGCAAACAGCAAGCCTGAAAAAAACTTAGAAAAATGCCTCCATTAAATTACATAGTCCAAATAAATTCCCAGTTTTCTGTTAGGAAAGGGATTTACCCCCCATACTAAAGCTGTTAAGTACCAAAGGATCCAAGAACATGTGTATTTTTTGTGCCTAGTTTTTGTAACCGTTAGTTTGAGATTCCAAAAGTTTGGGGTCCATCAGGATGTTTTCTAGAAGAATTAAATTAAGCTTTTCATGGATTTGCACTCTGTTTCCACTCATGCAAAAATAGTGCTTTACATGCCTATCTTCTTCTATCTATCTTCTAGTTTGTTAGTCTCTGTACTTCATTAGAAAAATCTTCACCAAAACCTCTTAATCCTGGCAGCTTTCCTAGTAGAATCAATCTTTTGAGGATATGGGTGATCAGTAATGACAAAAACAGCCTTGGTATTAGTATTTCATTTGATAAATTGCAGAGATCTAGGCATCGCTTACATTTGTCAACAGTGACTTTCCAGTGAAGTGCAAAGGCATTTGAAAAATTACCTCTAATGTTTCAGGCTAGTGGGGGAAGTACCTTTTCAAACAATGAGAACATTTCCCTTATGCACCATTAAGCCAATTGAGGAGAAAGGAAAACTGGATAGGAGTGGGAGTATGCTTGAGCTTGTACGGCTAGGGTTGAAATAGCAGCGTGTCAAGATTATTTAAGTTCTATTCCTGTGAGCCATGCCATGTCATGATAAAGTGCTTTTGTTATGATACTGTGTAGAAGAGTCCAAGTTTCTTTTCTTTAGAGCTGCCCTTCTGTGGTTGCTGTTCCTGGGCTTCTCCTGGTTCTCATCTTCTTCCTATAATAATGTGTGCTAAAATAGATTATCTCGATCTTCTGTCACATCCTCCACGAAGGATCCTCAGGACCTGCTGCTGGTCTTCATCTTCTCTCTCTCTCCATTTTGCCAGCAAATACAGATGCCACATATGTGCAGATGGAGCTTAGATCCCTTTCTTGCCTCTGTGCTGTCCTATTCTGCCCAGCCTAAACCCTCAGCTCCAATATTTTGCAAGGAATTGCTGTCAAATTGGATGAGACACAGATTTCATCATGCCCAAAGCCCTCTCTGCTGCTTTCTTCTTTGGTCCTGCCTCACACTTCTGTCTACAGGACAAACACTGGTGTCTTTGGAGCATGCTGTGCTAGGAAAGACATTCCAGACAATGAATTATTCCACCTATTTTTAGCTTTTTTTTTTTTTTAATGTTGACATTATGAGATGTGAATGCCACCCTGAAACCCTGTTGAGCATCAGTGGAGAATGGTCTGACATTTGAAAATTGTGTTAACTGTTGGATGTTCAGTGGGCAGATTAGGCAAAAAGTCATCATTGTTTAATGATTATCTGTATTTTCTTTGAATTCTAAATGTCAACAAGACTAGCAGAGGTTAAATTGCAAAATTTCAAATGTTGTCTATGTTACTCTCCATGTTATTATTAGAGGCCACTACAGCTCACTAAAGTGGAACATTCTGTGCTGAGCAGTTTTTTTTTATTATTATTATATATATATATATAACATTCATCTTCATAGCACTGCTATTGAAAACCTAAAGCATAAAGTGAGAATAAAACAAAAACTAACACTAAATTACTGTTCAAAGTAAGTGGAAGATCAATAGACTCTGGTATTGGGCCATGTAAGTGAGCAAAATGTTCCCTTGGACTGAATGTGAAGTGACACCAGGTCTTATGGTGGAGCATGGGATGGAGTCAGTTTTTCCCAGGGCTCTTCTGATGTTTGCTGTGTACCCACCGTGCCTCTCCAAGTTGTCCTCAAGGATTTTGACTTTCACCTTTTTGTCTGTGAGAAAACATGCTGTTTTCTATGTCAGAATGAGCCTATCATCACTTGGGAAAAACAGGTGGACATTCCCCACCTTTGTGGGAAAGGGCATTACTGTTGTGTGATCTGAGCAGGTTAGAAGGTAAAAGCAGCTAATGCATGTATTTCATAGCTTATTTCTAAGAATGATAGAAGGAGTTCACCAGATCTGGAGATCTTTCCAATAGACACACCGTGCTTGACATATTCAGTGTAGGTGATTTGACAAAAAAAAATTCACATCACATTTTCACTCTTAATAGCCACTGAAGTTTTTCTCCTATTTCTCCCTCTCCACCCAGACATGTAAAATTCCTGAAGTAAGACAGGTCAGGGACATAAAGAGAACTTTTGCCCAGAACGACCAAGGACAAACTGATCAAAAAAGGGGAAAAATTGACTTGACTGAGGAAGGGGCAATTCTCATTTCCTGAGTAACAGGGAGCTCTCTGTTTCTAACCCCAGGTCCTTCTTCAGTAATTAGCAATGATGATGATTCAGCAAGTCCCCTCCATCACATCTCAAATGGCAGCAACACTCCATCTTCTTCTGAGGGGGGTCCAGATGCAGTCATCATCGGAATGACTAAGATTCCCGTCATTGAAAATCCTCAGTACTTTGGGATTACTAACAGTCAGCTCAAGCCAGATACCTGTAAGTACCAATGCTTGCATGTCTTTCAATCATTCATTTTCATTTTGCAGCTAATGGGGCTCCTTAACAAAGCTTATAGAAAAATGGTGTAAATTTCTGGGAGTGGAAGGGTGGTGTGGACTTAAAATATATGCAATTGTTAAGGGGCACATAACATGTACTGCTTTACATTTATCAAAGCCAAATTCAGCCTGTGTGATGAAACGAAGAAGTCAGCAGTGTTATGCTCAAAACCCAATCCATATTCCATCAAAGTCACTGGTAGTCTTTCCATTGATTTCAGTGGTCTTTGGCCGGTCCTGTGCACCTAATATATTCTTGGGAGAAAGCAAATCCTGGGGCAAAACCAGGAGTCAATATTTGTTCAGTATTGTTACATACTCACCGCTTTTAAATTGGTTGTTTTGATTATGATTATAAACTAACTTTGAAATCTGAATATTTGTGAAGTTACAAGAATAATAAGGGTGAAGATTTTCACTTGCTTAATTTCATCGTATAACTCAAGTACTACAGCTGGAAAAGATGTTGTATATTTAAAAATGGAACAGGAGGTTTTATGATGGATAATACATGTCATGAATAAATTTTCTGATGCTCAGCTAGAAGCAGGTGAAATCAATATACTTTGGAAAAAAATGAGAAAAGTAAAAATAATTAACTTTGAATTGTTAAAAAAAGAGCAACCCAAACTTCAGTTATTGCTCTTCATCATAGTTTTGGTAAGTGGACTTGCTAATATTTAAAACGGCAATTGACACTGCAGAAAATGACTGATAAATATTTTAAGGATATGGTAATCAATAGTAACTGCACGATTTATTATGTATAATTGGTACATGAAGATCTTTAAGTGTTTCAGTGAAGGTTTTGCCTTTTGATTTTGTACATTTATTCCTGAAGTGTCACAGGAGGCCTGATCTGTTTATCTGGGAAGTTGTTTGAAAGATTCCTGCTGCAATCAGTGAGCACTGGGTGTGCAACTAAGGGACACAACATGCATCTTGTATAGTAACTAATTCAACTTCACAGTACAAACTGTGGCTTAGAGGTGTATGACCTACATCAAAAACCTTTGCCTTCAGCTTTGCATAGCTTAAGTGATGCAACAGGTTTTTTTCCTCAATCTATGTATAAGTGCATGCAGGACTTAAAAGGGTGTAAAGACTAATGCAAGATTACCTGCTTGCCTTGTGACTGTTAACACTGATCCACAACTTGATTGTTGTAGTAAACACAATCTACAGGTGGATGTTCCTGCAATGCAGCAGGAGGCATTTTCTGACTCTTTTTACATCCCTGGTGTTCTCACTCACCATAATTTTATTGTATAGTACTGCTTTTTTTTGTTTGTTTGTTTTTAGAAATAACCCATAATCTCATCTGCCAGAAAGTATTTGAATAATCTGGCATAGTATATACAATGGAGTGCATAATCACTGAATTGCTGGTACATGATCATCAAAAGAAAAATCTTATATAGATGCTCTGTGTTTAGAACACTAATTTCTGTGAAAAATAGAAGGCATTAGAAGGCATTGGCATACCACAAATGGACAATATACCCACTAGAGCTTTCTAAAATTATATAGAAGTGCATGCTTTTAAATGTGAGGCTACTGTACCTCCATTCCCATCTGTATTAGACAACATTATAATAGTTTAAACAAACATCAGTGACTAGAGACTATTTCTCTTTCAGCATTAATGTTGAAACGACATACATGCTGTTCAGGGTGGGAGAAAGAAAACAAACTGTACCAAAACCCAGAATTCTCTCACATTTAGTAAGCTTCATATTAATTACAGGCGCATTAAATCATGCTTCACTAGCACTAACTAGGTCCTCATCCTGAAAATACATGAGTCCGTATTTGGTTTTGTGTGCTGCAATGAAAGCCACATGGTGTCAGGGAATTTAATCATAGTACATGAAGTTGGCTTGTGCACGAACATTCGCAGAAGGAGATCTTGAGACTTTGCAGTGATGCCCCTGGGAGGTATGAGGAGCCACTCTGCTTTCTGCTCCATTGTCGTGATGGTCCCATGCTTTGTGCTGTTATTGTTTTCACAAAGAGATAAACTGTACTAGTGTATAACTTGACAAACCAAGTTTTCATCTGGTGCACCATGAATTTTTCCAATGAAGAGGGTAATTCAGATTGTCTAGGACAAAAATGGTCTTCTAATGAATAGTTTTGCATACCCTTTGCCTCTTTCACTCGTTATTACAGAACTGCATTTGTTCTTTTTTAACCCTCCAGCCTCCTCCTGATGTGTATTTCTGATATTTTCAAGCTCTCATTCTTTTTTCCTGTTTACAATAATGCCAAATGTCATCTGATTTCTGAGATGAACATTTATGTTTATTTGCTGTCTGGTCTAAGTTCTGTTGTCCACTAGCATGAGGCACAGCATCATGGACTGCCATACTGAAAAAAATCTTATGTATTTAGTGTATGATAGTTTGTGGGTCGAGGTGAGACTTCTAGCTAGGTGGACCTGTACTCAGAATATATATTTTCGTGGAAGTAGGAAATCTATCTCTTAACAGATAAGATATCCTTTTTTGAATTCTGTGTGTTGAGCTCCATTGCAAAGTGTTAAAAGGGCACACATTTAAAAGAAAATTAAAAAATTGATTCCAATCAGTTCCATCTGAAGTTCCATCACTGTACTTTTACTACTACAGTTCTAAATCCTAAGAGATGACAGCTTGTAAAGGGTCAAAGTCTCAGGCTGCTGCTCAGGCTTCCTCTTGATAGACACATTACAAAGTAGAAAGCAAAACTGATGAAGACCAACCCACCCAGCAGCTTCTCAGGTTGGATTCTAGTCTTCACTTGGAAAGACTCAATTTGTGGCCCAGATTTCAATGCAAACTGGTGCTCAACTTCACCTTTAATTGATACCCAAGGACAGTATCATCCTTTCTGTTCCAACAAACAGCTAGCATTTAGCGTAAGCCTGCAAACCTTTTGCCTGGTAGTTACCGACAGCATTCAGTCGTTGCTGTTGAAGATCAGCATGTAGCTTTCTAGTGGAGTAATGCTGGCGACCACAGGAAGATTGTAAGTATGGTAAACACTGAGTTATTCTCCCTTATATCAACAAGGCTGTCAAATACCTTGCTGGCACAGTGGCTAGCCATTTAAAGAAGGTTAGCTTCACTAATCCCATAAAATGTCACACCCCTTAAGCTAGTTATCTAATCTTTTTATTGATAATATGACATTTTGTAACTTGATCTTCTACATTCCTGCATTGAATTTGTAGTTGCTGAAGTTATCAACTGATCCTGCTAGACCTGTTGAGATAGCATGGAATGAAACAAAGACATTTTCCATATGAACAGTTGTGGAGCATCTTCAACCATCACTTAGTTTGGCAGCACAGTGTTTGAAATATATCAGCCCATAATGGTTTCTCTTCAGTGATTTCTAGTCAATTAACAAATGTCTTGTTGGGAATAATGTGAAAAACAAAATTTGAAGAGAGGACATGTAGAAAATGTCAGTGGAATTGCCAAGTTGAGACTCTAAGGACAGGAACTGGGTAAGAGCCTGCTTTCAAGTGGATGTGGAATTTGGAGAATCAAATCTTTCTCTGAATTGCGCTCAAGTGGCTCTCCTCTAGCAGTCACTGCTGTTGGCGTAGTTGAAAGGAAGACAGCAGCTCTCCCTACCATGAAGAAGTTTGTAAGACAGCTCCAGAGTCCAGGTGCCTCAGGATGAATCAGAAGCAACTGCATTGATTTAATCCCTTAAGATATTATCGATGCAAAAAAACAGACTAGGAAGTCATATTAATTAAGTGGTGGGAGGTTCAGTGGCAAGGTGTTTTCAGTTGCTGGCACTGCACATATCTTTTGGTTTTCAGATGGTGTTGTGTGGACTGTGATTTTCATAGAAGAAATTTGCATATATTTATGAAATAATGTTAATATTCTGGTCTGTATATCTGTAGAATGGGATGTGCTCCTAGAGGTGCAGGAATATGAACGTGCAGTTTAGATATAGGTACTGGATAATTCAGTATTGAAGAAATAGAAGATAAGTTAGACTCCACTGAAAAGCTTATACTTATAAGCTTCCAGTATTCCTGTTTTACTAGCTCTGAGTGTCTTAATTCAGATTCTAATGATACAAATGGAAAAATACACTTTAATCATTTGAGTTAGTGGACAAGACGTTGTCCACATACTTGCTGTGAATAATTACCATGCTTCCAGTTGGCATCTGTGAGAGAAATTCTGAAGCTGATTGTATGTTGCTAGAAATAATTCCCTTTAAATTGATTTTGAATTATTTTGCTAATCTGAAAAAATTAATTAACACTTAAAGGCACCAGTTATAGGGTAAAATTTCTAATTGTGCACATAGTGGTAATTTTAAGAAGTTTTGAGAACCACTCTCTCCTATTCCATTTTGAAAACTGACCTTTTCAATTTTCTGTACACTTGAGGGATTGTCACACCATTTAGTTGAAGGTGATCTCTTACTTAATTATTCTGTGGCTGTAGATTTTTTTCTAACATATGAGGAGGCAGACTTTGGCTGTTCCTGTTAGGAAAGCTGCAGAAAGGCAGAATCAGTTCACCATTGCCTTGAATGTCTTCAAGTCTCTAGAATTTGAGAGCAAAAGAAAAGGAGGATTATTCTTGTGATTTGAATGTATTTCTCACAGTATTGCACTTTTAAAGTTATAGCTCTTGGAGGCTGGGGTAATGACTTCAGATTTCTTTTAAAAGGCAAAGATGCTTGAGAATTCAAGCCAGACCATCATTTTTGCCCCAGGAATTACCCATATTGCAGTCTTGATCTGTACTTGAAGTCCATTTATATCTAGTAAAAAGGCAAATGGTTACTTTTTTGACAAAATATTTACATGACCTGATTTATTTGGTAAACTGTTACTTGCTTGGGGGTCCTACTCCTGAGCATGCAACTGCAGGAAAGAATGGAGTGGCTTGTGGCCTTTAGCCTGTGAACAGTGGAGTGGTTTATCACCTGAAAATATGGTGTGTGAAACACACTTTTCCCTTAGTAAGAGACCTGAGCAACAAAGATCCACAGTATGCTGCAACCTACCAGAACAGAATATGGGACAAGGCAACATGAAGCATGCAGTCTGAATACCACAATCCACAGATAAAATGTGCAATTTTACAATACATTTGTTAGATAGGGCAGACTCCAGAGAAGCACAGTTCTTCTTTGGCAGGTGAACAGTGGTCATTGCTGAAAGTTGCTGTTAACATCACCTGAGCCATAGGCTTCATATAAAGCACATACTTACAGAGCTTACACAAGATGAAATAGAATTAAATGTATTCATAAGAATTCTTGGCAACTGCAGTATTAGTCAAGATAAAAAAAAATCTGTTTTAGTAGCTGTAATCTTGGAGGCATTTCTGTGTTCAGTCTTTAACTATGTCATTTGACAATACAGCTGCATGAAACATGTATACAATATTTTGGCACCAGAGTGTGCAACTAAATCAGTAACAGGTACATGACAAATGGCACCATTTATATTGTTATGATTAAATTATCCCTTTCAGACTCTGTGCTGCATAGTAAATTCTATGGATGTTGATTTTTTATATATAAACTTGCATTTCTTTATGAAAACATACCTGGAAAATAATATGGAGTTTAAAAGGGGTAATCCTCATATATAAGTTGAATGTAAAAAAAAATGTAACTTGTTGTAGAAAACTCTTTATCAAGAGCCTAGACATAGGAGAAGGATTGGGACTGTGATTTATTTCTTTAGGTCGGAGTATTGGCTAAACAAGAGATACAGGTCCCAAGAAAGAAAGATAGTACAAATAAGAAAGATGCTACAGTAGATAATTATGAAAATATTGATAAATATAAATATTTAACATTTAAATTTTACATTTCAGCACATTACTAATTCAACAGCGTGACCTGTTTCTGGCACATAAAAATCCAATAAATCTTAAAGTAAGAGAAAATCCAAAATAAATAACCTTGTAACCAAAATAACTTCATAAATCAATCCAGCTTCTTGTTTTCTCGAGTTCATCACTAAGTAATAGCATAATTATTAAAAAGTGTGAGTTGGCAAAATGCAGTTAGCTCTGAACACAAGCTTACCCAAAGCTGAACTATGGGAAAAAAAGATCAGGAATATGGTTATCTATAATAAACATTGATAAAGGTGTTTGTTGTAGCAGCAGCAGTATCCATGGAGTTTTTCAGCTGCGTTTAATGTTTTCACACCCCTTTCTGTCAGTTGTCTATAAGGAAATAAGACTGTTGGTATTTAGATGGCAGTTTCTGGGAGAATTTGGCGTGGACAAGAAGAGCCCTTGGTGCAGGACGGCCATGAGATGTGAGGTGGTAGGTGATGTGCAGAGCTGTCTCCTCTGTCTCCTCTCCCATGCTCATGGGGTGTGTGTGCATGAAGGGGCTGCATGCGGACCAGAGGGGAGGTCAGCAGCAAATAAAATGTAGCAACGTTGAAGCTATGTCAACACTGAAAATAACACAGTGTATGCTATTCTACATCTGCAAATCACTTTTCAAGCACTGCCTTGTTAATTAAATCTCTCCACAGGTTCCTCATTGCTCACAGTTGGGACAAAATGATAGGACTACTTTTTTTCTCCCTGGAGAGTGCTTAATTAATGTCCCTGTTTTAGTTTAGATGTATATTCTGTATGATAGGATACCAGAGCTCAGCATTTTTTGGCACATTTTAAAAATATGATTACACAGACAATTCCGGGAATGAGCTTCGGTCAGTAATTAACATAAAAACCCAAGCGCTAAAGTATATCTTTATGGTCTTCCTCTCTTTCTTACTTCACTTTGCTTTTCCTCTTGGAAAATCTGAGAGGCTCATTAAGCTAGTTTTATTTTGTTCTGCTGGACAAAAGCTTTAGGACCTCTCATTGCCCTGCCTTCCAAAGAAGCAGGAGGGACCTCTGCTTTCCGATTCTGTGACTAAGTCTTTCAGCTCAGTAGTTCCCAGGCCACTAGGATTGGTGTGAATTTCCAAGCATTTGGACAGGTGTTCAGCAGGTCTTTCAATAGATGAACAGGTTATCACTTTTCAAAGGCCAATGTGTGGATTAAGTAATGAGACATACAGATCTGGCATGATGTGAACACTGGCCAGATCTTATCTCTAGCCAATCAATGCCCATAATTGAAGGCTATTATTTGCAGATTGCTGGAGAATCACTGTGATTGAAGTACAAAGTGCCTGCAGGGGAAAAAAGTGTCAAATGACTGAAGTCAAGACCCTACAACAAGATCTGAAATTGTTGAAGTTCTGTTGATGAAAAGTCGTACAATACCTTTGCCTAGCAACCTACCCACTAGCTTTTGGGGGTAATTAAACAGAAACATTTAAATGGAAAACACATTGTGTGAGGGGATTGCTTGCATTTAGGAAGAATATATAGTGTGTATGGTCTAGTTATGGTCTAGTTTCTCTAAATTTCAGTGTATCTCTTATCTCTACATAACTAGTATACTAATAATCCCTTGAAAAATCTCAATTTCTAATCTCATTTTTTTAAAAAATCTGCATCATATGAATGTATGTTCAATTTTCAGATGTCAGGTAGGCATATGAAATGAGAATCTCAAAGACATTCAGGTGCTGAAAGTGTGAAATCAACAACTAACTGGGTTTCTGGAAAGCAGTAAGCAGATTCGAAATGTAAATGTTTGTAATCAATAGAATTTGGCCTTTTAATCAGCTTAGAACTTGGTACAATTCCAGTAAATGATTCTTCATCTTTAGGTACCTTGCTATCTTTAAAATTTGATTACTGGAAACTATTCAAAGTCAGTAATTATATGGGTCAAAAGGTGGAAAAAGGCTCTAGGTTTCCAAGAGGATTGCCTTGAGCAGCACTGAGCTGTGTCTGAGGGTTAGTAGCAGAGTTAAGGACCTGGGAAGCTCCCCTCACAAAGGAGCCTTCCTACCCCCGTTTCTCTTCTCTCATTCTTTTGGTTTCCCAGGGTACTGTAAAAAAAAAACTGGATAGCTGTCTACAATGTGTGATTATTTATTCCCACAGTAGTATAGTGAGAAACCAAATATAACTTCAAACAGTTCCCCAATTTATGTCATTTTGAGGGGAGTACAGATTTGACAGAATTTTGAACTGCCATTATAAATATCTGTTTGAAAGACAGTTCCAGTTAGATTTTTTTCTGATATTAAACCATGGCTCCCACACGACTCTTCTTATTTCTGAGTATTAATTAGGATTTGTTTAGTTTTTGTTTCTTAGGCTGTCTTTTAAGTATGTGCTATCATTTTTGGGTGCCCACAGCCTTGAAGGCCTGCAGCTGCTTCAACAAACAAAAGAATAACCGAAAGCAGTACCCACCATGGGGAACATGTCCCATACAAAGCAGAGAGGAATAGAAAACAGAGAGAAACAAATGGAAAAGAAACAAAAAATCTCAGTCTCAGCATTTGGTAAAGAAAGAACAATACATGACTGATTGGCTTCCCACTTGTGCAAGAGGACATGATTTGTCTTGTCCTCATTTTATTGTCATCAGAAGAAAAGCAATTGTTTTGCTGTTTTTACCATCTTCACTCAAAAGGCTGTTGAGAATGGAATAGCAATGGGATTGCCTCCAGACAGAAATGCGTTGACCAGAACTGTGGGAGGAAGCTTGAAAAGTTCCTTCTTCGGTGGTAATGCACAAGACGAAAGCTTACAGGATCAGTCCTCCATCCTCTGTAAGCAAACAAAAGCACTCTGTTATACAAGCTTGCTCTTTCCAGCAGAGCCTCATAACATGCTTGAGATCAGTGTGTCTGCAAAATTTCTTTGTCATGAGGAGGGCATAAAGGTGATGTGTCATTAGATGAAAATAAGATGAGCTGTGTTATCATGGTAAATTGTCAGCTGTTCACATGGTGTATTTAGACAGTTTGGGAATGGACAAATAGCCACACGGAGTCTTAGTAGAATTTTTTTGGTAGATAAAAATGTCTGGTACTGTATACATTAGAAACTTTTCAAGTAAGTATCTAATAGTCTTTAAGTGCCATGTGTCTTCCAGATCTTCCAGCTCTTAGAGGTTAGCTTACACTGTGGCACAAAAGATTTATGTCCTTTTTCAGATGTTAACCCTATGTAATAAATCTGCAGTTTTTTTCTAGTATAGGAGAAATAGCCAGCCTGACATTAAGAGCAGCATATGAATATCTTCCCATGTCTGAAACACTTCGAACCTGGTGAGATGAGGAAAAAAGGGGTTGGACCTATTTGAAAGGCCATCAACTTGTGGCTCACTTGTGTGGTGGACAGATCCTGGCCCACATCACTACCTGACCTGTCTGGGCCTGTTGTCATCCCATCCTGCATCCTCATGCAGGGCTGCCAGTGGGACTGGCATGATGGATGCCATCAGAACAATCAGAGTTGCTTAATGTCACAGTAACCTGACAAACAGGGTGAGGCTTTGGTGCTGCTGTGCAGAATTGGGTTCTCCCAGAGCGAAACAGCTTTGGCACCTGTCTGAGCTCCAGATGACCCTGCTGCCTTTCTGCAGCAGAGTGGAGGAAGCAGAAAGCCAACCTGCTTTCCCTCCCATGACTGAGTGTGGGTGAGATCTGCCTTCGATTTCAAGTCACTTCAGTTCTCCAGATGCTATTGGGGAAGCTGGATCCACAGGCTGGAGACCTTTGGCAGCCAGGAGATTCCTAAGACTTTTCGGTCCACTCGGTGGGCAGACTCAGTTAATGGGCAACCCTCGGAGGAGACATCAGCTTCACCTCCTCAATGAGGCATGGTTCTCCCCTTGAGGATGTGGTAATGGACTCGAGGCAAAATTTCACATACGTCTTCTTAAAGAACATGTCTCCTTTTCCTCTAAACTCAGCTGTTTTGCTTCTGGAGGGAGAGACTCAGGCATTTTCTTTTGTTTGCAGATCTAGTGAATCCTTCTGAAAATTGATCTGCATTCATCTATTGTAAGTGATCCTTATTTTCCTGGAAGGTGACTCCTCCTCAGCTCATCTAAGTGTTTTGCATTGCATATTCTGACCCAGCATGTTTCTAAGCTGGAGCTGTCTGCAATTTGATTTTGTACTTCTATCAAAATGTTGTATTGCATTTCAAGATTGCTGCTCTTTACTTCTTTTGATGGCAGCGTTTTAGAGAATCCTGAAATGGTGCCAGGCTAAGGAAGCAAAACAGTGCAAAATAAGGGATGTCTTTCAGAAATAAAGAAGAAGAAAATTTCAACCATTCTCTGCAGTCATAGCCCCTCTAGGGACCTGGACCTGATCCAAAATTAGTTTCCTATCAAAATCAGTGGGAGTCCTTCAAGACCATTGATTTTTGTATGTTTTGAGTAAGACTTCATGATGCTTCATGATGCAGACCTTTGTTTAACAGTAGCGTTAAAGAAATCTGCAGTGCAATGATAAATAATATATATACACCTATATGTGTATGTATATGTAGAACTGTCTGTATCTTACTGCAGTAAGAGATTATTTTGGACTGCTAAATTTTCTTATCCTATCCTATCTCAGGATAGGATACTTTCAGGTTAGAAGAAAACACATGGGCATTCATTGCTCTCTCAGAAGAGCGCATTTCTATGTTGCCTAGTGTTTATCAACAGAATATATGTCAGAAATATGAGCATCACTTTCCATGGGAAAAACATAGAAAAGCACTAGGTGTTTGTTTTACTTAATAACAGAAGAAAAACATACAGAGAAGACTTAGAATTTTCATGGTTTTGGTCTAGCTTAGAGATGGAGTCTCTGCCTCAGCATGTGACATTTTTCATTATATAAAAAAGGCCTATTTTTGCAAAAGCATGCCCACCCAGGAAGAATTCTTGGCTTCATCAGACCACTTGTCCCATCCAAATGTCATAAAAGCCTTTAAGAAACATTTTGCTGTGCTCTGCCTGACCTTTCTCTATCAGTATGGTGTATACAAATATGTATGTCAGAATCAACACTATTTCTTAGCTAAACCATCTCAAGTGTTTCTGAGACTGTAATTGCTCCCTAACTTTAGCCAGAGGCAGTGCTGGGAACCATTTGGGAAGGAACGGCATCTGCCTTATGCTGAAAAAATATGTCTGTGGACTACAGAAAATCTGGATCACAGTAACCACCTCAGTATTTCTTGTCTTACGGAGGGCCTTTTTATGTAGCCCCCTCAGAAAAACAAGAGAAATTCACAGAATTACTAACAGCAAAATTCCTGCAGATAGCTCTGTCCTGGGACTTTTCATTTTTGAGAAAGAGCAATGATTATTTTAAAGTAAAAGCCGTCTAAGAAAGGATAACAAACCTGGGTTTAGATATTTTCTAAAAGTTCTAGCTTTTATAGTAGGAAAAGGGAAAATTAATTTACAACATTCAGTATAAACCCTCTGAAGCTAGGAGTCACAAGCTTGTCCCTGCACTGCTTTACGCTCGCAGTTTCTTATTAAGTTGTGTCAATGCTGATCTGAACTTCAAGCTTTGCACAGCAATTTAACACTCTGGGTAATCAGGCTAAAAAAGCCATTGGCCAAAGCCTATTTGAATACATTCCAGAAACAAACAAACAAAACAAACTAGCATTGTATTTTTTAATGCTTTAATGTAACAAGCCTTATTTAACCAAATCAGTGACACACCTTGCTTGTCTCTAGCAGTAGACTATTCAGAATTAGGCTTGGTGTTGTTGTTTTTAAATAAATTGCAGAGCCATTTAACACTGTGTGACTTGAGCAGTTTTGTATGCTGGTACACTTGAGTTATTGAGGCTCTTGATGATTATTGTTTAAGTTGTGCAAGCTGTAAGGCAACTATAAATAAAATCAAACTCTTGGGCAGCTAATTCCCAGCTTGATCCACAGAAGATGGTGGTTTGAGTCATAGGAGACAAAAGCTTCTTCTCCCTCCTCTACATACAGTGAAAGGGAGCAACCTGTCAGGGAAAAATACCTAATTAATAGTGTTAAGACTAAAAAAGTGCACATTGTACCTGTGAATGGAAAGATGAGAAGAATATTAATACATTCATTTTCTTAAGGTGGTACTGTCTTACAGTACCTTACAGATTAAGGAACAAAGGAATGGCAGTGTTGCCTCATTAGCATTTTGCTTGTTACCTTTAAAAAGCAGATGCTCCATATGTACAAAATTCAGTGTACAGCCTCAGGCTTTGCTATAGGGAATACCTCTATTGCTGCAAACAGGGAAACTGTTCACTGATCCGTGAACTGTAGGTGTTCTTCAAGCCAGAAGGTATGTTGTTAAGGGTGACTACTTCTCTGCACAGGGCAATTGCCACCATAGATATAAAATCCTGGACACAATAACTAATAAAAATGATTAGACTGCACGAAACGGGAACAACATCACAAAGATAAAATGGATAAATCATGGCCAGACAATAGGGAAACTACAGGAAAAATACAAAAGTTGTTGACTTGCACATACTCCAGCAGTAACCTGAAAAGTCTCCAGTAAGAAGCAGCACCCTACGAGACAATAATGTGTACAAACCTCCTTCCTCAAGACAAAGAAAAGGAAGGCGAGGATGGGAGGATGGGGGAGGGAAAATGATATAAAAGAAAAGAAACACAAAAGGAGAGGTTTATTGTAATTTTCTCCAATCGAGGCATTATTTGCAGCTCTACTGTTTCGAAGTGCAGGCAATTGAACTTACTACCTGGGCTTTCTCTCCATGACTGTGTGATATTAGGGTTTGGATGCAGGGAGCAAAAGGATTTGGGAGAGGAGGCTTTGCTTTTGATACATTACCTGGCTTGTTAAAAGCAGAAGTGCTTGATTAAGGAGCTTTTTAATTGCCTTTCATTAGGCTGTTGTGTTCGTTGGGCTTTCCTTCTTTCCTGCATTTCATCCTGACAGCCAGATAATTGAATATCCTCACCGGGTTATGTAGGAAATTTTAGTCAGTTTTTGATGAATCTCAGCTCTGGCCACAGTTAGAGGATTGGGGGTTGGCATGACAGGACCTCCTATCTTCAGCGTTAAGCATTTGTTGATTTGGTATTACAGCTTTTAAAAGGATGTTTATTGCTTCTATAAATGTTAAAGAGGCAAGTCCTCTTAAATCCCCGATGATCCTTAATTATGGTCGTGATTACAAAATCTCTGATCTTTGGGGACAATGAAGGGATGAATAGACTACAAGACAGGCAAAGAACAAAAAGGTCTTCTGGGCTGCTGTTTATTTATATGCCCCCCACCACTCACCTGCTGCTACTTCTGCTGCTGGAAATATGCATAGTGAAAAATTACTAGGTGCTGGAATAAGGGAATTTAAAAAGCAGCTTTCACAGTTATAACAGGAACAAAATATTTAAAAGATACCATGACTTGCACTGGTTGCAGAAAAGTAGAGGAGTAGATTCACAAGCTTCTCTTTACGTTTGGGATATTAACATAAAGCAGCAACATTAATGAAGATGATGTGGCCAATGACAGTTTAAATGATGGGCCCTACTGCAAGATGAACTGCTGTGCGCAAAAACATCTCCTCTAGAGGCTGTGTGTATTAATGAGTATTTCCAATAGCCCCACAGGAGTTCCACAGGAGTTAAATTACAGAATCTTTCTTTGATTTTGTTTTCACATGAGTTTGCTTTTAACTCACAGCCCTGAGATCAAGGATGTTTAGTTTATCAAAAGTAAACTACAGGCAAATCTTAGGTTTTGGTTCAAGATCTTCTCTAACTTCCTCAGATCCTGGTTACAACTCTACCGTGCTTCAAGCTGAGTTTTAATTTCTGTTCACAGCATCCTTTTCATTTGCTTATGCTTTTTAAAAATGAATTCCCTGGGGGCCAAATTTGGTAGCTTCTGGGTAGCACTGAGGCAAAAATGATCAGTGCAGCTCTGCACTGGTGAGCATATATCTTGCACAGTCTTCTCTGAGAGACTGTCATTCCAGGCTGTGTGTGCTGATAAACTTGGGTAGGTACTTCCTACATGGTAATGCTGAGGGAGAAAGGAAGTAGGATCCCAGTGTCTTAGTCACCCTGTGCAATTGGCATAAGGCAGCATTTGCTGAATTACTCCATCTTCAGTGTAACTCCTCCCTCTCCAAACTCTGTCCTGAAGCAGGCTTATAGCTGAAGTTTTAAATGCACAGAAGTAAAGCTGTTCAAAATCAGAATTTTCCTCCCCATGGGAGATTTTCAGCATTTCCAAATTACTTTTTGCTTTAAAATCAGAATGTAAGTTAAAACTGAGAACACTTCATTTTCTCTCAAGTTTCAAATTGAGATGCTGAAGTGGCAGAGGATATATCTTCAATAAAATTAAAATGAATTAGTATTTTAAAATAAATGTTCATTTTGGGCAAATACTTCAAAATTGAATTTAATTTTTTTGAGCAACATTTCACGATGAAAAGCTTTCCAAACTTTGACATGTTGAATTGAATTCTTCATTTTAGAAGAAATGGTAATGCCAGAATGGTAATTGAAAACTCAACATTTTTCCTGCTGCCAAATTTTTGAAACTTTATTTTAGACCTTAAAATCTTTTCAGTCATATTTTGGCTGGTTTACTCTAAAGTCAGTGCTGTGTGAAGCAAAATTGCGAACATCCTGACTTCTATATATTTAAATTTTGAAACATTTTGATTACTATACCTGTTTCCATTTTTTTTTCATGTTGAACTTATCTGGAAGGGGGAGGGTTTCTAAAAGCGAAATCTGGTTGTATTTAACTGCTAGTGATATCTCACTAATGCAAAACCTTCTGGGATTAAAGGGTGAAACTCCACTGAAGTCAATGGAGCTTTAAATACTGGCACCACCAGAAAAGTTGTCCCATGGAGTGCAATTGTATTGTTACATCCTGAATGCTGTTCATTCTCATGATAGACATTAGTGAGGGAGTCTCTTTTCAAGCACTTACGCACTTGCTATTTTCAAAACCCATTTCCTCAGAGAGGTCAAAAGCTCTCCTCATCACCATAGGGAGCCCATGGGAATTTTGGCATTCTGAAATACAGAAGGTATCCAACTGCATTAAAATGTTAACACAGCCCATTTTTTGATCTTGTTTTTTAAGTCATGCTGTGGTATTGTAATGAATCAAAAGTGGTAGACTCTAATTATTTTTTGATTGGAAGAAAAACATTCCAGCAGGAAAAATGTCACATTAAAATGGGATTAGTTCCAACTAATCCATAAAAGAAATTCCCATAGTGAAAGTGCCTTAGCCCCAATTGCTTTGTATCACTAGTGCAATGCCATAATACCATTTTTATGTTGTGTTCCTAACAATCTTTGGTGCAATCTACGCAGAAGATAGATTGCAGTTCTCCTCTGAGAGCTGAGCACTTTTTGCTGCTCAACTGTGTGATCATGCTGTCGTTTTCCCTCCTCATCTTTTTCCTTAAGAGGCAAGGAGAACAATGCAATTATTTATTATTATCTGTGTGCATTGCTTTACCGTCCCCAGGCTCCTTGCACAAGCAGGATATCCCAGAGATGAAACACCTCGTCCCATGTAGTGCAGCAAACCTGAGACTGCCCCTAAAGCCGAGGACCCACGTGCTCCCTCCATTCCTGACCCATCCTTCCTCCTCCCAGGTGCTAGGGTGTCCACCAGTGCAGAGACGTCAACCCGAGGCATTTTCCGATGAGTTCTGCTGTTGATGGGTTTCTCTCTCACCAATAGGTGGAAACTGACAGCCCGGTTTCTCAGGTGACACGAGGAACGGTTCTGCCATCCCAAATGAGGCAGGAAAAACATCACGCAGAACAAGGAATTTTCCATAAGAAACTGTACCATAGCAACTGCAAAAGACGTTGAAGCACATTATACTTTCTCTGCTTGTTGCAACCTGTGCTTTGATGCAACAGGACATCAGAAAAGCGAAGATTTGTTTTGTGGTTTTGTTTTGTTTTGTCTTCCTTTTCCTACTGATTTCTTTGGCCAGGAGAGTGATTGCTTTAACTGGTGATGCTTGATCATGATGAATTTATTGCAAAATTGTGTAACCTTTCCACCTCTCCAAAGTTTGTCCAGAGCTGGCGTTCTGGCATGCATTGTCATTCTATAGCAGGGGTGGGTGAGGGGGTGATATCTGCAAACTTCCATAAGAAATCTCAAGCTTTCAAAACTGTAGGATCGCTAATTGGGACGCAGAAATATTTCCAAGAGGCTAGTAGCTGTGGAGTATGTGGCATCAAAAATAAAGTTGAGTCACTAAGGCATAGTGATAAGTAACCTAGCAAAAGTTTCTGTCTTTTTTTCCCTAAGCGTTACCTCAACTAAGATGATCTAGGGCAAAAAAATAAAATCATGGTGTGGAAACAAGTGGCAGTGACATTGGTTTGGATATGGACAACTTCTCACTGTACTAGCAATAGCATTTAATCAAAACATTGAAACGTATCAGCTCTCTAAGGGAAGTCATTGCAGGGCAGATGTTTGGCTTGTTCCTGAGCAGCTGTAACAGGCTGTTCAAGATGAACAAATCTAGATTAACAGGATGTAAAAAGCTGAAGTGAGAAAAACAGGAGGAAATCTGATTAGAACTACTAATCAGCTGAGTCCTGGAGATTCCCTTTCTGTTGAGCTGGAACAGTTTAGTCATCTTCCTTTGCAGTTCTTCACCCTGCCCATATTTAATCTCCCGCACGTGTCCCATTCAAGCCCATCAGCAATTCACTGTAGCACTTCCCCTGCAGATACCAGCTACTGGATGGAAAGCTGTGTCATGTAGTGCATACCCTACCTACGTACTGCCTCCTCATTCAGCTTCACAACCTGGCCAAATAGGAAGATAGCATTTCTGTGGCAAGATATACCGCTTTTTGTAAGACAGCTCATTTTGGATTCCCTCAGTGTCAGTGACAAACCTGTCACTGATTAGAGGAGGTTATGTTGGACTACTGCAGAGCTGCAATCTGGAGCAGTAGTGGCCATGGATGTCCTTCAGTAGGGCTCTCAGCACTGTCTGTGTGTGAAATCGCAGCACTTTTTGTGCAGCTGGGGGGAAAATGCATGTTCTCTGACCACCTGCCTCTCATTTTGGTAACTAACTTACAATTTGATTAGTTATAATCTAAAAATAGATTCTCAAATAGTTGTAGGAAAAAAAAAAAAACAGTGAGCCTGTTCAGATGCTTAGCTAGAACAGCTCTCATTGGGGCCCAATTTACCTTTTCCCAGGTTCCACAACAACTGACGTTCCTGATGCCTTCTTTTGTCACAGGATGAAAGAAACTAATTCCAGAACCTCCTGTTCAGAAGTCTTGGTTTGTTTACATTTACAAAGGTGTGAAAAGGAGGGTAGAAAAGCCTCCTTAGTTGTGGTATGGTAATCTCTGGAAGCCTGCTTATTTCTATGCTGGATGGTACATAAAATATCGTAAACTATCATAAGCATGTATAATGGAGTTAGTAAACAATGTAAGGCAGTCAACTAAACAGCAGAATTTCACATATTTTCTTTAGTCCCATGCAAGCCTTTTTTTTTTTTTTTCATTAGAGGATACTGTGGATTTCTTAATTGCTTCCTCAGGCATTTGTCTTTGTGACTGATAATCTAGTGTGATAACTGATTTTGGTGGAATTATTCCCTGTTTACACTTTGTGAGTGAGAGCAGGATTATTTTCATGGCATACAACATAACACTGAAGAAAGAGGAATTCTTTTTTTCTAGATATGTGTTTTTCCCCAGTTGTTCTTATATATGACTGTGTTTTAATGCACTTGAATTTTAAAAGACATCAGAATCTAGAATCAGATATTTGTAAAAAGGACAGTATTTTTTGCAGAAAAAAATGATGCTTTAGGAATTTTCCCTTCAGATTTTAAGGTAAGAAAGTGATGGCAAGATAGAGTTTGGACTATTGTTTCAAAACAATATATATTTATATCTATATCTATATATATAAAAAGAAAAGAACTAATTATAAGACCTACACTTTATAGCTTGGTGACACCATGCAAATACAAAATAATTAATCTCTAATAAAAACGCTATTTGCTTATGACATAGCTATTTTGTAGTATTGTAGCACCTTTATTTTGCAGATTGGAAAACAGCGATGAAAGAATCCACAGAACTAAAGCTTCATAAGAGTTGTTGGTCAAAACCTGATGCCAAATCACTTTCCAGTTTTGTATGTGTCTCTGTCTAGCTTTCAGAAGTAAATGATGTTGCCTCTGTGTAGTTTATCTGTAAGGGAAAATTCAAATCACTAATGGTTACTTTTTGCAGTTAGAGCACAACATACTTTTGGAACATGTGGCTGAATTACTCTTGTCATAACCAAGGAAATATTATAGTAGGGGAAGAATAGATGTGACAGAAGCAATGGTGCTGAAAGGCATATGTACCTTAAATTAATTATAAGAGTTGTGTGTGGGAAAACATTGCAAAAACTACCCAATAAATCTTGGAAATGGTTTCTAAATAATTATGTTAGTATCTGACCCACGCACCTCTCCTTAACCTCTGTCTGGAAGGCAGAGTAGAAATGCAGTGGTTCTGGGAACTTCTGCCTTTTGTGGATGTGGGATTATCACACTAGCCTCCCAGCTCCATAACTGGCTTCAGACTGGTCCTTCCTAAACCAAGTCCTTACTCACCCTTTTGCTGATGGTTATATTTGCAGGAGACAACAGCTAATCCATGTTGCTTTCAAAATGTTATGTTAATCTACTGTGGTGATACTTTGTAGGGCCTAACAAGGGCTCACACTTTGTCTCATGCTGTGTTTTAGTTTAGTATGGAGTGTATACGTGAGCAATACCCTCTTTCTTAGCTGCAAATGCCACTTCCAAGCAACTTGAGACAAAAATCCAGCTATTTTCTGGTAATAATAAAATTTATGGTAATTTTAGTATTTACTGAAAAGCATGTGGTGTATTAAGACTGGTCAATGTAGCAGCTGTTGTTATTGCTTCACAAAACAGTGTTCAAGTAAATGAAAGTGGAGGCAGCTGGTATTTATTGCTCTGTGTGAGGACCTGAAACTTCATAAGGAATGGGATAGTAAGTCTACATTTTATGTGTCTTTGTGCTTTACAGACTATAGTTGATTTATTCTGTGCTGTAATACCATGATGTGCAATCAATATCTACAACAACAACAGCAACAAAAAAGATGCATTTTTTTAAAAGCAAGTCACTTACTTAGATGCTAGACAAGAAAAGAACTTTTCTGGCCCATTTATTTTTGGTTTCATGAAGAGACCTTCCCCTCCCCAAGTTATATTTGCATTGACTTCAGGCTACAACAACTATGGCAGAAGATTCAACTGTTAAGTACTTTCCAGTAATAAAGAGCACAGGGAAGAAAGTTGGCTGTGATTTATGGTGACATCTATTAAGCTTTTATAGAATATAATACACGTGTACTCACTATCACCATAAAATTAACTGGTACTAATTGGTCAGAGCTGGTAACTCAGCCCACTTATGAATGTAATCCTCCTCTTTAGGTCATGTTCATTATACTGACATGGTATGTCAGATACTGAATAAAGTTCGTTGAGCCATTTCTGCTGTTCTTCTTGTTTGCTGCGTGTGTGCTGTTGCTCAGGGAGGGCTCTGCAGAGGCTGGGCCTGTGTGTTTTGGGAATATATGTCTCAGACATCTGCCCAGCGGCCCATTCTCCAGCCTGAGGACTGTGGGAGGGCATCTTTCAGTCACGTCTCTCCTAGTGCTTTTCTCTTTCTTGGAAGCTGACTGGAACAAAATGTTCAATGCTCTCTCTTCCTCCCTTTCCTCCTTTTTTCTCCCTCTTTCTGTATTTCATTCCCATGCCTCAAAAGTCTGCAACTGAGTTCATTATAGTGTGATAAATCAGCCCAGTAAGCTTCTATGCATTGTGCCGCGTTTGGGCAGCTCCTGTTCCTTAGTGACACGTGCTTGGATCAGCACACGCTAATTACCAACTGGAAAACAAGATTCTTTTAGGCGCTGAAAGCATAATGGCAGAGCCTGAACTTGTCCTCAGCCTCATCCTGGGCCATGGATTCAAAGGTCCTGTTTATCAGTTGCTTGGTTGTGTTGTCACTGTTGATCCTGTGGCTCCAACAGTTCATTATCACGCTGGAGCCCATAGGAAACTGTCACTACGTGAAAGGAGCATGGGGCATTGTTTTCCATTAGTTGCTTGTGTATCATATAGTCAACTTTTGCTTCCTGCATGTGTGTCCTCTCTCTTTAAAATAAAAGTTTTATTGATGTGCGGGAGGGGATTTCTACTTGTCAGTGAGAATTTACAAACAACTGTCTTTTCAAGGAACTGTCTGAAGGCCATGTTGTAGACCAGCAACCCCACCTCCATGGCTGGGTTTTCTGGTGGCTGCCGTGGAGCTGAGGCACCCTCTGCTCCTGCTTTATGTGCCCTGAGTGCCTGTGTTCGTCTCGCAGGCTAGACACACGGGCTCCATGCTGAGCAGCTGGTTGGTGCCACCAGACAAGCAGCCCCAGGGTGGGAATACCATGTGCAAGGTGCTCGGTGCAGCAGGCACCTCTGCTCCCATGTCAGACAGCTCTGACCTTGGCCGAAGGACTCAAAATGTGTGAGAGGTACAAGCAGCATGATTGCAAAAGCTTTTCCATTTTCTTTTTTTTTTTTTCATTCTGGTGGAATAGTTGCTTTAATTTGTATGCCTGATTTTGTATCATGTTGGGACCTGATGAATTAAAAGGAACAAAATTAATTAATAATTCAAAGGAATTATCTAAAAGATGATAACTTGATAGGCATACAGCTTTAGAGTAACCTTCTAAGTCTTTGACTTTGCTACCATGTTACATTGTAGAAACCACACCACAGTGTCAGTAAAATGCCAGTGGCCAAAAATAAGTCCAATAATAATAATGCCTTCAAAATTCTCTGTACGTAGTACCAAAGGAATATAAAATAACAAAGAATGGAGCCTCCTTCTTAATGGTCTGAAATGCAGAAAAATATCATTTTAACTGAAAAATAACACAATCCGGAGCTCAAATGAGTGACAGTTTTCTTACATGGTCTGCTGGATCAGTTAGTCTTACACGTAAATATATGTAAATCCAAGAGAAGAGAAGAGAATATGTGTAACATTTTTTGCAAGGAAAAGAATTTGGGAATGTCCTGCAGTTCCTAGTATCAAGCTACAATTTTTCTCCTCTCGCTTTATTTTTGGAGAGGTTGGATTTTCTCTCCAGACAATTACAGACCACAGACAACTATCCTGCTGCTCTTGGAAAAGGATTTGAAGTGTTTTCAAATCCTGATAGGCTATAGGTCAAGGTAATTTAAAGGGTAGTTCCAAGACGCATTGTTTATTTAAGCAAGGCTTAATGTAAGAGGCATGCCACAATCTCATTCCCATCTATCCCAAGGATCTGAGGAAGTTTTCAGACCCTGCAAAGTGACAAGAGGTCACCTAAATTGAAGTAACCTCATGACCTTCGCACATAGACTGAGTGCATTGTTGCCATACAACTAACTCTTGCTTTACAGTCTTAATGCTTCAATGGGAACAAAACTGAAGAGACGGGTCAGTAGAGAAGGTGATGTGATCTACCACAGGTGGACTTTTTTTGACTTGAAAAATTAATCATGTGCAGCATTCATATGGAAATGGGGAAGGATCGTTACCAGTGCACATGGAACAACACATAAGCAAAGTGATCTTCTCCTTGCAGTTTTTGAGGATCTGATTCTGTAAATCCCTCAGCATGTTCCATTTTGCAAATTTCCTGGCTTCATTTGGATGACCTGTATGCAAGAGCTATGGGGGTGAGATCCTGTGTTTTTGTGTGAAGCTATTACAATGTTGTAATCTCTTGGCCACTTTGTGGTTGCAGAAGAGATAGTTAGCGCAGCCCAGAGTGAAGACCTGTCTTGTGGGTGTACTTCGTATGTATATGCTGCCAGTTGCAGCTGCCTTTGGCAGGCACATAAGACTTTGTAATTGGCCTGCCCTTGCAAAGAGGTATAGCAGCCGTCAATGAGAGCAAATTAAAATAACAGCTGGGATGATGCAGAACCATGGAAGGACAGGACTTCTGTAAGAGACTTTTCCTCTTTTCTTGGTCCTAATACCTTTAGCTATAGTTCTACTCATCTCTTCCCTCTCATGTGTTGTTGGGTTTTTGTTTGTTTGTTTGTTTGTTTTTTGTTGTTGTTGTTTTGTTTGTTTTTCTGTCAGTTTAAAAGCTAGTGCTAACCCCTCCTCCATCTCCTTATGGAGAAGGAGGACAAAGAGAAGCTCTCATCTGTGCACAGGCTGAGTGAAGAGTTTTCTCTCTTTCCTTATTATTATATTTCTCACGAAGGACCCTGATCAAAGGGTGAGGGAGTTTTCTTCTTCTGTTGATTTCCCATGCTTATTGTCTTCAGACAATTTTTGTGGCCCCTCTTCTGGGAGAATCCACCCAGCTTCTTGTTTAAAACTGTCACTGTTATTTATTTGTGACTGCTGCTTACAGCAAAATCCAGTAAAAAGGGGAGGTGTGTATAGAATTGTCAGAGAAGTAACCAAGCAGTCACAGAGCTTTACCTCTGTCCGCTTAAAGAAGCAGTTTAAAACTGAATCCTCCACAAGAAGAGGAGTCTACTTCTATTAGCTCAAGAAAAACTTGGCCTGAATAAGATTCAGCTTGCTAGTAGAAAGCTGTGCAAAATAGTGCTGTCAGTCAAAACTGTAAGAAGTATTCTGTAGCAGGACAAGAATCGTTGGAAGAAGAGTGATATATCTTATGTGTGCTTTAAGTGATTGAATTCTGTCATGCTCCTGTGATACCTCTTCTGTTGTTTTCACTTCCTTCCATGCACAGCTAGCTGCAAGCAGACAGGGCATCCAGCACAGCAGAATCATCTGCAATAGTTCAGCAAAAGATGAAAATTATGTATGTACTTAACCTTATATACAAGGACAGATTTTTGGACTGTAAGCTAAACACATGCTGTACTCCTTCAAAAGTGTGTTTAATTTTGAAATTTCCTTTGGAAGTCCCCTTGAAGGGTCAAACTAACAGCCTTTTGTCCTCTTTCACGTAGACGGACAAAATAATTTCCTTTTCCTTTTAAAACTGAAATCAGAAAAAGCCACCTCAGAAACAGGGTGATCTTCTTTGAATTTTCCCTTTAGACACATTTATGCCAGACTTTAATATGGATTAGTCACTAAATGTATAATGCTGCTGTCAAATGCTGCTGCTCATCTGGGATTGTCCCGCTTCTCCACCTGCGAGCCTGCGATGCTTTCAAGTCTATGTGTGTTTCTCGAAACAAAGGAAGAAAAGAGTTAATACTTTGAAGACAGAATGTTTATTAGCCCTTCTACCCTGCAAGCATCTACCGTATGAGATATGCTACATGGTACTTCCCCATCCTTTGTTGAGTGCTTCTGTTTCTGCTACTCAGAAGATCCCTAAAGATTAGTATCACGCTGAAAGAAAGAATTTCCTGATCTAAAAAGAGGCTGGTTGTGGTGAAATCATTGTCTCCATCTAACTTGCAGATATTTATCTGCAAAGGCAAAAGGTGGTCAAAAACGCAGCACAGTTTTTTTTCTTAGAGCTTGCTTACTTTGCTCTGCTGGAAAGCTGTCAGTAGGCTGTAAGTGGCAAAGGGTAAAAAAAAATACTGAATAATAGCTATTATTTATTCTGTACATAGTGAGCCAAATTTGGCTTTTAGTAACTCTGTTATATCCTAATATTTAATATGCTGTATTAATATAACTATATTTAATGAACTCTAAACATTTTCAGTTTACTAAAGCTTTGGGGTTCTTGCATACCTCCTGGTTTTCATATATGAGACATTCATGCCTAGAAAAAGTATATAAACTTTGGTATTCTTGATTTCATGAAGGATGAAATTGGCTTATAAGGCTCATGTATTTAACACAATGATAGTATAGTTATTAGAAAATAGTTTTTGTTAGTTATCGTAAGATAGTTCTTGTTTCATTATAAGAATCTAACAGAGCACAGCAATGTTATCAAAGTGAAAGGATCCTAGCAAAACAGCTTACTCTATCAAAGGAGTGAGATAAGGCCCCTCATCAGAAGTCAAATATAAAATCTAAGAGACAGCAAACACCTCCAGAGAGGTGACACTCCACTACCTCACAGCCAAGAGCTGTGGCACTGCCACAAGGAGGAACAAAGGGCTCTCATCCAGGCGTCCTCCCAGGAGCTGCTGCACTACCGCATGGAGGAAAGCCCAATTCTCAGTTAAGGCTGTGGAAAGTTTGGGGTTTCAAAAACAGGTCATGGGAGGAGTTAAGTAGTAAATGAAGCAATTGAAAGGTTAAGTCACAATAATCATAGTTTTATGAGATTTATCACTAGATGTTGTTCCTGACAGCATGAAAATGCCATTCTTGTGAATGCGTGCAAGTTTGCTTCTCGTAAGTGTCTCCAGTTCTTCTTCCAGGAAGACCAAGGCCCGCAGAAGAGCATTCTTTATCTTACTCATCAAGCGTCTCCCCAACACCGCTTGTGATCTGATGGTTATGAAATATCAGGCAGGTCATAATGGGCAACAAGGGACAATCTCTTTTCTACAGTTTCTATTTAGAAAAAAAGAGAAGAAGAAAAAGAGCCATATCTGTATTTGAAACCATTTCAGAAGCCGTATTTGTACAGGTAATGTGATGGGGCTCCCCTATGTAGCTGTTTGACATGGTATTTCTTCTGTAGTTCCTCTACATTCAGTTTTCTATACGCTGAACTGCCACCTCTGATGGTGAGTAGATTATCTGTATTGCAGGTAATCTGTAGACTTATGTTCGTGCGTTTAAGGAGATCTAAGTTACTTGCAGTGTGGCTTCTGTACATGAAAACATACATGATTCTGTGTAGGTTTCTGCACCTACAGCTGAGCATCTGACTTGCCTGGGAATGTGTCACTGCTGCACTGTAAGAATTAAACAACAATAACACTACATAAAATGGAGTAAGAAGTAATGAATATTGTAAAGGGATAAGTGGCAGACTCTCCATAAAGAGAGCTCCCTGCTCTGTTCTGCTGTTTTCATAAGGTATATGGAGACACAACTTAAATGTCTAGCCCTTGAAATATATTAATTGGATGAGCTGTTCAAGATGAGACAAACACATGCACATCACATAATTGCATAATTTTCATGCTCTGTAGGAAACCTAGCTTTAAAAAAACTAGTGTGATCTTTGCATGTACAAGGAAGTAGGAAGCTGATTTTATCTCTGTGTCACAGCCTTATGGACAGTGACACAAGAATGTGGCTTGCACTTGTGAAAACTATGTTCTTAAAAAGATGTTGATAATCTGTTCAGAGAAGAGCCATGGTGAACTGACTGGTGAACTGGAGAAAATCGCTGCCAGGGAGGAACTTCCCTCCCTCTGCTTTACCAAGACAGGCAACAGCAGTCTTGGTGTTATATATCAATGTGTTCATAATGAAAAAAACTATGAGATCTGAAAAGGATGTTTAAGCTAGTAGCAGAGAATGTTTCTTAAAAAAACATGAGAAGGAGGTGAAAGCTAGAGAAGCTGAAAAAAAAAATCCTTGCATTTTTATTATTAAAGAATTAAATAGTATACCCAGGAAAGCTCAAACTTTCAAATCAAGACCAGCACAACCCCCTTCCACCAAACACAAATCAATTCACTCAATTCAGTGCTCCAAAGGGAGCAAAGGTCAGATTAGATGATCTAACGGTCACTTGTGGTGGTAAAATGCTCAGCCCTATTTTTCATGACCAAGGAAAAATCATTTGATTCTTCCACCACATTTCACTTGTTATTTAAGCACATAAACTGAAGCCAGTCACATCCAACACAGTGAGTTCAGTATGATGAAATATTCCTGTGCTGTTCGTTTTGGTGGGATCCACTTCCGAAAGTGCTGTGATCTCCATTCAGCCTCACGGTCAAAGGTAGGTTACCTAGGAAGAGTAAGCAAATTAAGGCCTTGCTGAGTCATTTAAAATACGACTTGCTGCATGTTAGTGAATGAAATACCTAGAAGAAAGCCAGCTCTGTTGGTGGGAGGTCTGTGGGATCTTGAGAGGAGAAGAGAGCCCTTTTCTGCAGTTTTGTTTTCTGTGGCCAGCCATTTCCTACAGCTAACCATAGGAGCCTGCTAGTTTTACAGGCACAGCTCTCATGGATATAGCTTGACCCTGCAGGTTCTTTTCAGCATTTATCCTTGCTTACTTTGTTCATTTTTGCTTCATATTTTGTGTTTTAATTTTTGCTGAAGTATTTCAACTCAGTTTAGCTCATATATATTTGTTGCAGTAATCAAACAAAGACTGTGAACCAGCGATGACATGATTTTTGAAAGCCTAACTGGCAGCTCAAAAGCAAGTATCACTCTGAGCCAAAAAGAGGAAGATATCTAACCATCCTTTGAATGTTTGTGTATCTTTGCCTCTTGAGACTATCTTGTGAGAGCTTCTCTTTGGCAATACAATCATACTACCTCCTTGGTCAAATTCTGCTTTGTTTCTTCAGTGTAAATCCAGATAATCTTTTGGACTTTAACAGAGATAATTGCCTTATCCTGATATTAACTGAAAGCAGATTTTGACTTCATTTTTTTAGTGTATCTCCTGCTGGAATCTCCCTTCTCTCAAAGACAGGGCCATTATGACTGGGGTCCTATGTGCGCTAAATGGATTTTTGCCTTAGCTCATATTTCTGTCATATGTGTTTGATTTACTTATATTGTTCTTATTGTTAATCTGTGCCCACTTAGTCACATTTACTGCCATTATTTATTTATTTGTTTATAATACCTCAGTTTCACATTGAAAGATAACAGGGATGCTGATACAGCAAAATGACCTGCAAACATATTCTGTGCAGATCTCTAGCTTGCTATGTTTTGCATTTGACAGTCTGGTATGAACAGTTTGTTTATTTGAATGCTTGGTTTACTTACATAAGAGCATTTTGCAGCAGATACAAGTGTACTGCACAGAAGTATTTGATGTTTCTTATTTCTTTTTATTCTCCATTGTTTGTGAAGTCCTCCAGGAACTTGATAATAAAGTCCCTTTACCATTAGGGCCAACATCAGTGCTGTTGTATTCTCAAAATGGAGAGGATCTAACCAGAATTTAAGAGGTGATTATGTTTATCACCAGCTCTTTGGTGGTATTAAAAAGGACAAAATTGAACTCAACTTATGCTGAAGTGGAGTTTTGCTGCTAAGCCCAGTAGGACAGCACCACAGCCATGCTGTCTGCCTAAGAAAAGTTAACTGATTTTATGGGTATTTTACAGTGTTGACATGTTCATGTGGGTCTCAGCCATGCTTCTCTTTATGTAAGGAGATGAGACAGTATTGTAGTGATATTGGGGAAGTACTGGGAAAGTAAGAAATGTCCAAAGAGATAGGACTGAAGGACAGTTTAACTGAGTAGTAGTAGCTGAGAGAGTTTCCATCTCCTGCCTCTTCAGTGCACTGGCGTGGCCATGGCTGGGTTTCCTTCGAATAACCAGGTATAATTACAGTCTGTCAAATCATTTCACTTTTCTCAAGCAAGCAAAGGAAATAGTTGTAAAACTATAATCAACCAAAGACTTTTGAATAACTTATATTAAAAAAAGAAGTCCCTGGATCTTCAGCTATAATTGAAGACCTCTTAGTATTGGGGGCTGTTTTCTCAATTATTTCCTGTGAGTTTCAGTTAGAAAAAAACTGAAGGAAAGCAGAGCAATTTCTGTGTGATTCTGCACAATGAGGCAAATTTCAGGCCTCCTATGAACTGCAAGACTTGAGTTGATGAGGAGGAAATAATTGTTCCAGATCCTCTTCTTGAATTGTGTTTGAGATAGATACACATACCCCGTATGTGTATGTTTTTCTGTGTATGTCATGCTTCAAGACATGCTTGATACTTATTTTGTTACATATTTTAGTAGAGTTGAAGTAAGCTATTTAATAGGCATCTGTGAGGAAAAGGTGTGTTTTGGTTCAGGCCTATCTCATGCTAATTGTATTTTACGGTTTATTTGAAAGCACAATACTGAGAAGCAAAGTGAAATAAAGAGTATATTCTTACTGACTGTAGGAAGTTGCTTAGTACTTGAAAAGCTTGCCAAAAATGTGTGCATGTCTGTGTGTGTATATGCACACATACATGCATAAAAATTATCATCACAATAAAACTTTATGTTATACTAGACCAGAATTTGTTGAGAATTAAAAACTGTTCTGATTTAATATATTCTTGGCTATTACTTGAAAGTGTGTCCTCTCAGTTTTGGTGGGAGACCTGTCATGCTAGGATGAAATGGTAGCATCATTTTCATAATTACTTCACCCTGCTACTACAGCACTGGCAGAAACAGGTTTCTGTGGGCTAGGCACATGTTCAAGAGCCATTTTTCCTTAGCATTCTTCCTGAGGGGCTGGATGCTGTGTGGAGTGGGTGAAATCCCAGCTGCTCTGGCTGTGCCCAATGCACTGTTGGAGCAAAACTGTGTTGGGATGAATAGTGAGAATACTGGGATGGTGCATTTCATGCATGCATGTTATTATTACATATATGACTAAGAAATGCACTGCACCTTCAGACACTTCCAGTGTGGAACATAGGTATTTTCCTTTCCTTAATCACGGTCCCTTTCTCCAGATGTTGCTGATGGTAAGGGGGAGGCTGTGTCATTTTTTCCACTACTCTTAATAGTAGTGCTCCTGGAGTAATGATGTCTTTAGTAGTCTTCAGGCAGATAAATGGCCAGTTTGGAAGGTATGGTCAAAGTGAGAGGCTGGTCAACAGCAAAATATATCCAAAATATATCCCAAACCTCAGTTCTCCCTCCTCAGGGGTTCAGCATTAGTCCCACCGGTTTCATTGCTGAGGTGAGATTCATGCCCCTGAAGAAGCTCTTTGATGCCCATTTAACCTATTTACTTCACTGGATTTAGCAATTAAATTGCTAGTGGGTTGTGTCCTGGCAGGGTTCAATTTTAGCATTTGCAAAAGCTGCCAAATACACGTAGGTCAAGTTCATCAGCAGACATTGGCTATTTTGTACAGTTTCAGTAACACAAGCTATAAACCCTGTTCAGCTGGCCATTTAAACTGACCTTGCAGCTGCTTTATGTAGCTAGAACATTATAAAATTGATAGTGTATTTTACACAATTTGGTTCAGGATTTTAAAATATTAAATATTCTAATGGAAACTTGCACCAAAAGGGAAATATAAAAAGAGACGAACAAAAAAGCTGGAGGACTGTAATGACCAATTGCTTCTGGGCACCAGTCCAGCTAAGGCTGTGTCCACTACACTGCCTAAAACCTTTGTCCGTCTTTTATTTCTTTTACTTAGAGCAATGCTGTAAATCATGTTTGTGAAATGATATTTTTATAGCTGTAGTATAGCACTGAGAGAGACAGCAGCAGTTTAAAGCAGCATAAGTATCTGTTAAGAGTACCAGAGAATAAGTTGGATTTAATTAACAGAGGGCACATTATTTTCTTGGATTATGCTAATTTTAAGACTTTATTCCTTCCAAAGAAATTTGGCTTTGCCTTAGAGTATTCAGCTATTGTTGGAAAAACAAAAATAGAAGGGATATGAGAAAGGTTTGTTTTGTTTTCTGATTGTCTTCCTGGCTTAAAAAAAACAGTGTTCACTTTTATGTATGCTTCAGCACTCTTCCAAGCATGATGATAAATAGCTTCTTCTCAGCTGACTCCTAAGTCCATTTTTTCTTATACGGCAAATGTGCTGCACTCCAGCTACAAATGTATTTTAACACATTCTTTTTGGACAAAGCTCTTATAGGTGATGTGTTCTTTCCTTGTTACACACAGCACTGGGCAGGCCATCCTGTCTCCCTGTGGCTGCCAGCATGGACTTCTTCCCATCGTGGCCCTGCCATTCAGTTCTGACCTCCATTTTGTGTTCTATTCACAGTTGTTCAGCACATCAAGCGCCACAATATCGTTCTTAAAAGAGAACTGGGAGAAGGAGCCTTTGGGAAAGTCTTTCTGGCTGAATGCTATAACCTCTGTCCCGAGCAGGACAAGATCTTGGTGGCAGTGAAGGTAAAAGAGTCAAGGTTTCCATTATTAATTCATGATTGAAACTAATGCTGTTTTATTTGTAAATGATCTTGTTTGTCTATTCCGCAGCCCTGTGTAACTCTTCTGATATATGTGGAAGGGTTCACAAGGCTAATGGAGTCTTGAGAGAACATGATATTTGATCTTGCTGAGGATTGTAAAATAAGAGTTGAATTTTGTAAGGAAAAAGGGGAAACTCATAGTGTCACAAAGGGACAAAATATTTTATGATCTATCTAAAGTATAATGCATGAAAAATAACATCTAGTCATTAAAATTACATGTAACATTTATGTGTGTAAAAAGTAATCAACAGTGAGCTAAATGAAGAGGTTATATGTATAATTTTTGATCTAAAAAGTCCTGATTTGTTGTGATCTGTATGATTCTTTTAGGCAACCATTGATAGAAATTGTGCATATTTATCATTAGTATGGTTGCTAGTAATCTTATATGGAATCTTATAATAAACTTGTAGATAATATTTTTATGTGCTATTAAATTCTGCCTGTAAGAAAATACAAAAATCATGACATTTCAGAACTGGAGGAGTGATTTTTGATTATCAGGCTCCTTTCAACCATTCCAAAATACAGTCACAGCAGGGAGAAACTAAGGGAAAGCAGCCATAACCTTGCAGCCTGGATCCAGAAAAATCCCCTCTACTCTGAGAAAAACGGATTTGTTTGGCAGCACAGGAGGAAACATACTGGGGAGTAAGATCTCCACCACGATCTCAGAGCTTGCACTCCAGACTTGAGTCACCATGCCGACCTGTTTTGTCCCCCAAAATGGAACTGCTGAAGTCGGTTGTCATCCTCAGCTGTGGAGGTTTGCTAGAAAATAGTATCAGTGAAAGCACACTGTACAAAGAGTTTGCTAGGTCTCCCTGACAACTGTCTGCTATCTCCATCTGTGTTCAAGAGAGCTGAACAAGGTGTTCAGCTCTTGAAGTATCTCATTAAAGGCAGTGGAAGCACATACCTTAGAATTTGGTCTGTGCTTAGGGGTCAGAAAATAATACTATCTGTCCATTTCCAATTAGGCAAAAATGTGTATGTTTTGAATCAAATCATACAGTAAAAGAATCCCAGAAGATCATCTTTTTGAAATTGTAAACAAGGAGCAGAGTTTTGGATCTGGCAGTGAGGGAACATGAAAGGAAGATAGATTAGTTTAATGATTTCTTTCTCCATCATAAATAGAATTTTGTAGGGGTTTGCCAAGGTTACAAGCTTTGTGATACTTGAGTTGTTCAGTCATGTTGTCTGGTGGGAAAAAAATGTTATATCATAGATAGGAAAAAGCAAGAGACAGGAGATGACGAAGTTAGAAAGGAATGAATTTTCTATTGTATTTTGGTGAGAATAGAGTGAAAGTTTCCTGTCCTGTATCACTTCAGGTAACTGCCTGAGAGCAAAATAAAAGCTTTTCAACTGGTGCTTGTTTCCTTTGAAAGTCTTGACCAAATGCAGCCTATCATTTCGCTGCTGTTAAGTGCTGTGCCTGTTCTCTCTCTCTGCTGTTCCTTCTCACAGTGGTTCACAATGAGTAGCATTCAGTGTGTAAAGGCAGAGATGTCTCCGTGGTTTTAGATCTCTCAGTTTTCTGGACCAGTGTTATTAGAGGTTTCCCAAATCCACTCTCTGCAGTGTCCTTGATAACTGTCTTGCAGGTAACTGCTGAAGGACAAGTAAGGAGACCGATCCTTGTGGACAGGTCATGCTCCTCTCAGGTGCCTTGCATCAGCTCTTGATGGTCCCTGTCAAAGAGTGATTTTTTTGGCTTAGTGGACCTTTGGAGTGGTCCCTATACAATCAAGTGGTAAATCACCTGATATTTCTCACTCTTTTCCCTTTACTGCATTATGGAATAATGGCTATGGTTCATGCCTATGCTCTAGATACTTTTGAGGGCAACACTCTCCCTGACAGAGAATGGAACTTCATAGGCATGCTAGTCAGAGGACTGCATCCTGTTCCCTCTACTGGGTGTAGGGCTTGGCTAGCAAAGGTCTGAAGATCGGTGTCCTGGAGGAACATCCTGGCTGAGGGTAGGTCCCCATGAACAGCAAATGATTTAGAGCATCCTCCTCCTAAGCGAAAGCAAACTAAGAATCTCCCTAAGAAAGGGCTTCTCTGAGCCCATTAGAAATACATGTTTGGTGACAAGTGAGGCCATACTGGAAGGATTTAAGCAGAAAGGAAGGCAAGCAAGCTGCGGCTGTATCAGCTGGGGCGTGGGGAAAGCTTCTCCTCACCTAGTTGAGATCTGCAGAACTTCTTTTCATTTGCTGGCTGTGCTGCTAGGTCTCTGCCTGCCAGTTGCTGGGCAACATTGCAGCATTGTACAAGCATGCTCAAAAATGTGTTTTTAAACCTCAAAGGAGCAAGCTGCTCTGTCTTGAAATGCATCCTTTTCATATGTCCAATATCCTAAATATTGAAGTTGCTGCTGCAAATGATAGAGCAGGTAGAAGGATTCCAGAAAAACCTGGAAAGAGAGAAAATATCAGGCTAAGCATAAACAACCCCAAATTTTGCACTTTTTCTCTATTTGTATGGCTCAGGTTAAATTAGTTTTGGCCATCAGGCTTTTCTGAGGATCACTGAGTAGACAGAAGCCATGTGGGTCAGAACCTGTGTTCAGAACCTGCTCTGAACACAGAACTTAACCTAAGGATAAATAGTCCGAGGGCATTATACTCCTCCTGGGTGAATTTTCATTCAAATCAGAGTACCATTTCCTTCAGGCAGCTTTAGAGGAAGAAAGTGGAGGAAGATGTGAAGGGATAGTCATTATTTCCTTGGAGGCCATTTTGCCATGCCGCACTGACTTCCTTAGGCTTGGTTCAGTACGATTTCCTCATAGGCTTGGTTCCCTCCATGTATGATTGCATTCATTTAGCCTTAAAGGAATTGGAGGTGAGGAAAAGGCAAAGGTCATTCTGCTCTGAGGTTGAGGTCATGTAGGAGAGTGCTGTTAGCATTAGGTGAAGAACATTTCCATGACACTTTCAGAGGAAAGCTAAAGGTTTCCAGCACTTCAGATACTGGTCAAAAACAAGCTTCATTTCTGGAATAAATACACTGCTTACTTGTTATACAGTGAAGGGAAGCAGTTGTAAGGATTTCACAGTGCAAGTCTGAAACAGTGTAAATTATCCTGAGAATTTCATTATAAAGACATACTGCTGTTGGTGAGAGCCAGACTCTGTTTTTTTTCCTCCAACATACTCACAAGTGCAGCTCTACAGTGTAGTTATGGGTTGAGGAACTACAGGTTCTGTGCTCCTTTACCAAGCATGGATCTGCAGAGATCAGTTTCTCAGTGGTTACTTGGGCAAAGACCTATTGAAGAGGAACAGCTGTGGGCTGATAGTTTTACTTGTGGCAAGACTGAACTCAGCAGACATGGAGCATCTGTAACAGCCAGAACATTCCTCTGTTGCCCAAAGGAGGATGTCCCTCTTCCTTAGCTGGTGGCCCAGGAGCCTGAATGGCTGGGAGTGGCTGAGATCATCTCAGCTCCTACTCAGGCAAGAATCCCATCAGCTGGTGAGAGTGTTTTCATACACAGCTTTGGCTTACTTGTCAGTAAAGATAATAATAATGAATATGTCTTTTTCTCTATCTTGTGCTCTTATCGTTTTATTTTGTTTTTATTTTTTTCTTGCACTGAGAACACTCTAAATACATTACTCAGTGTCATTTCTATGTAAATTCTGTGTGCTTATTAATTTTCAGTCCTTCCAGTGTTCTCCTTGCCTGAATGTCAGCTCTCTTTCATGCATTGTGTGCATTGCATCTGTTCTGTGCTGCATGAAATAATGAAAAGGGTTTGGCACTGTTGGGCATCAGAAATTCCACTTGCCTTTTGGTAGGTAGGAAGCCTGTCAGGGTTCTCCTAGGTTTTAGACCTTGCCGCATTTTGCTCTTTGACAGAAAATATGTAATTACCATGGCAACTGCTCTGTCATATGATAATTTTGCTGTTTCTGTGAGATAAAAAGCACTTTCCCAAATATACAATATGCCATCCTCACAGGACAAAGCTGTCAGCATTTTTACTGTCTTTACAGTGAAAGATTGGCTATGCTTCTCCATATTGATTATTTTTATCCAGGTTGCTGTTATTTATTTATTTTTTATAAATTGGTTTTCTAGTTCTGTTGCCTACAAGAATTACAGTCAAATTACTTTATTCATGAAACCACCAGAGGAAACTCAACTGACAGCAGAATTGTTCCCTGTGGTTGCAATATATAATGTAGATTTGACTGTGGCTGTGGGATATTAAAGCATCATCCCAGCACCATTAAGGGTGTTAGAGGTGTTTCAGCTAGCCCTTATCTGGTTTGGATATAACTGTGATTAACTGTGATATAACTGTGATAACTGAGACTCAAGGTGGGGGATTGAGTTGATACCCACTTCAGCTTTGTATGCTCATGTACCATAGCTTTTTAAACAGCCAAAATCTTTATTGCATCATTATTTGTAAAACTCATGGAAGAAGGGTTCTGGGCCAGAAAACACGGGGTTCATAAAAGTGTCCCTCAGGGAAGGGGTGTTTTTGGCCTGACATATTTCTATTGCCTCTGGAATCTGTAGAGCCTACAATCCACTGGGAAAAAATTCTTTTTGTAGTAGCTGGCTGTTCAGTCTGCCCTGTTTCTTATCCCTCCCATCTGGACCTTATTATGGTAGCTGTTCATTTTTGGAGACCTATGGTTGCATTTTTTTGAGTAAAAGGAGTGTCTTCTGTAAAACCCAACTTTTAGTCCCTTATCTACACATGGACACATATAACACTAGACAAGTGGCCAGAGTTGATTCTGTTCAGGAAACATCTTGTACAAACCATGATTTTGTTACAGCCAAAAAATGGGGTTTATTGGTGGAACCATTTTACAGTATCAGCTTGTTCTGTTCTCTTAGGCATTGTTGGTCCCATGCTCACCATGGGAATTCAGGATGGAAAGTAAAGTGAGTAGATGACCAGGAAGAAGCGTTTTTAGTTAAAGCCACTATTTTTGTGTCTCATTTTCTTTTACACTGAGTTGAGATGTAGTTAGAGTACAGATCTCAGTCTTCAGTTTCTGTGAATAATAATTTGTGAGAATGGGTAACCTGCTATCACTCTCTTACTGTTTTAGAAATATTATTTGAATTAATATAGTGCAATCTCTGTAGTTCAAGAAAGTAGAGCATAGCAATAGTATGTTGTTAATTATGGTGATTCCTTACTTAATTCATGTCAGAATTTGCTTTCTGGTGCTTGAAAGAATTCCTTACTCACGAAACAGTTTTTATGGAGAGATCTAAAACCGTCTTTCTGAGTGGCTGCTTAACTAGTGTCATTTCATAAAACTAGCGCCATTTCATAAAACGACATTTAAGCCTCCCATTTGACCCAGCATTGTTATATTTCCCATACATGAAAATATGCGAGATTTTAAAGCTATATCTGAAAGAAAAAGAAATGATGTCCCTCCCCATATTCTGTTCTGCATTATTTCTTCAGTGTTTAGCAATTTAGGATTGATCCTCCAGTACCTTATGCATATTCTTCATCTCAGGCATGTGAGTAATTTCACTGAATTCCCAAAAAAGTCGCTGGGATCCTAGGTTGTAAGCTCTGGTTGAGGGATGAACCCTTGTATAAATCTGCCTTATGCATAGCATGCTATAGGGGCCCACATCAAAAACAACTTTAATAGTACATAACGAAGGCTCCTACATTCCTGTTAATCATTTTAAGCAAGCAAAGTTTCACTTTACAGAACTTAAAACAGAGGTGAGTGCCCACAGGATGCTGGGGTTTTGCCTGAGTTAAATACTAAAGGAAATGGGCCAGCTGTGTACTAGTATGTTTCTTGGATAAGGTTAGTTTCTTTGTTCTGTTTGGAAAACACTTGGCACAGTAAGGTCCTGCCTATCACTCCTCTGGGACGATGTGTGGCAGGGGAACAAAAATTGTACTGCCACTATTAAATTGCCCTTAAACATCACATCTGCATTTCTAAAACAGTTATTAAGAATGTACCTTCTCCATCCTTTTCAGAGGTCCTTATCTTACCCTTACAGCTCCTTCCCACATGTTCATTACCTTCTGCAAACACCTCCTCCTTACATCTCCCTTTCCTCCACCAGACGCTGAAGGATGCCAGTGACAATGCCCGGAAGGACTTCCACCGTGAGGCAGAGCTGCTTACAAACCTGCAGCATGAGCACATTGTCAAGTTCTACGGCGTCTGTGTCGAGGGCGATCCACTCATCATGGTCTTTGAGTATATGAAGCACGGAGATTTGAACAAATTCCTCAGGTAAATCCACTGGTGTCTGTTGTGCTGAGGAGGCAGAAATGGGCAGAGAAGTTGGGCGTTGTTGGTACTCAATGGCAAATTACTTACCACTAGTAAAAAACACAGGAATGAAAATCTGTATGACGCACTGCTTGTACATTTTGTGAGTTGTGATATGGAGCTTATTATTTCCTTACCTATTTGAAAGGACCACTAAGTTACTCCTGGTGCCTGCAACAAAAGGAGTGCTGTTTTTCAATATATTTCAGTATATTCTGAAATGTCTGGCTATAAAGCTTGCTCCCTTGTAGGAGCAGGAGTTGGAGTAGGGATTGCTCTCTTGCCTCCTTTCTGCTAGCACTTGGGAAAATCCCACTCAACACCTATCTATCTGTAGGTGTCTAAAAGCTTTGGAAAATCTAACTGCTTTTCTCTTCCCTCCTGTCAACATATTGGAAAAAGTACTGTAAATCTGTGGCAAGAAAACTGTTAGGCTTGGAACTTCAGTACAATGGAAACTGCAGCATCATGGGGCCTGGATTGGAACTTTTACTTTCAAAAGTTATTCAGAAATATCCAACCAAAATTGAATTTTGGTAGTGAAGCAAGCGTGAATAACTAAGTGATGCATAAGGTTCACAGTGATAGGTAATTTACAAACCAATAAGTTTTGTCCAGTGACTTTATGTATGTGCCATTTATAGTAGTCTGAACTCGTTGACATGCAAATAAGCAGTTAAGGGACAGCCTTTGCTCCTACATTAAAAAAAAAAAAAAAAAAAAAAGCATAGTGGACTGTTCTCTCAAGGTCTTCTACGCTGCTTTATCCAAGGGCACCACAAAGGCATTTTGGTGTACTAAGATGCCTTCTGCATAAGGATGACTGGTGTCCACATCCATTTTGGAAAACTGCATGTAATGCATGGCGCTGACAAAGCTGTAAAACAATCAAACTAATGGCCCTTTAAATGGGTTCAGATCTGGTGTCTGAGTAAAATTGCTAGTGACTGCTGGTGTCACCATTTACGAGTTTTTGATCGCTTTTGTGAAATGAGTTTGCTGTCCTTGTAATCCCCAGCGAACAAACAGACACATCATAAAAGCAAATGACATCAACCAGCCTCCTCCTTTACTGTCAGGGTTGGCAGGGACACCATGGGTTGAGCTGGGGATTCAGAGTGAATGTGACTTTTCCTAGACTGATTGCCTCCCTGGCAGAGGTTTAAGTGTATTGCCAAGGCAGTGTTTCCTGCTTGCACCTCTGCTGTGCATATGAAGAGGAGCGCACTTTCCAAAGATGCCAGTCCAGATGCTTGTTTCAAAGTGCTGAACTCCCCCCATTAAAGCAAATTAGATTTGCAGCTGATTCAGTGTCATCGTGAGAAATGCTTATTCGTTGATTCTTTGCAATTAGCCTTTTTTTACCTCATAACTCTGATTTTGAATTCTTGTAGAGAATGGTAGTATAGCAGACAGTATATTTCCTATGTTAAGTTTTCTTTTTAAAAAATTATTAATCAGCTCTTGTCTTTAGAACATGAAATGATTATGCTGGGACAAGCTGTTTAACCTAAGCTCCAATTTGTCATTCCTGTCATTTCGCGCACATTTGCCGCAGCTTGTGCTGCAGATCAGACACTGGTCGTAAGCAGGCTGGAAAAGCCTATTATTTCTTACCCTGCAGCGCCACCAAAGGCTGTCGGGGAAAAACATATCCGAAATTTAACCCAAAGGAACCTTTGCTCCCTGTGGTGCAGCCAAGGACTCCAGCCCCGAAGGTGTGCTGGCCGTGCATTTGGTGACTAGTGGAGACTATGTGGATCTGAAGGACTCTGCTGGTTGTTTTTGACAGCGAGGAGCTCCACTTTTGCAGCTGGCACCAAGAAGACAAGCAAAATGGATGGAGTATTAAAAATTATCCATAAGTTTCATCACATATGTACCATCTCCTCAGGGAAGGTAGTGAGAGATGAGAGCGCAAATTTTGTATGTTCAGAGCTTTACATTTGAAAACAGTCATTAAAAACAAAACAGTACAATGGAGAGGTGTAGGGCTTTTCATTAGGAATTTGCCTCTGAGCCTTGGTTGGAGATTTCACATCCTTCCTCTTTTTCCCACCAGTGCTGTCAGTTGAATGGCCAGCTGTACCCTGTATCAGGATAACTGCAGTTAACTTCTTTGCCTGCTACCAGACACAGTCCCAGCAATGCTGCAAACCCTCTTTGTTCCTCTCTCACGTGCTCATGAAGTTCTTCCCCTGGGGCAACTTTAGTATCATATTTCTAATAGGTAGGGTCAGATTTGATCACACAGATTTTGATTAATTTGCAACTCTCTTGCAAACTCCTATGCCTTTCCCCCAGGGTTGAATGAAGGCCACATGTCACCTCTATTGACCAGATATTAATATCTGTATCTTCAAGGTACCAGGATGTGCAATATCTATACTAGAGCAAGCACTGTTAGGATAGGTGAAGCACAAGAGCTGTAGAGCTTTATTGGGGTTTCCAAATACAAAAATGCTTTATTTGCAGCAGGAATAGGAACTCCTCGTGAATCAATTGATCAATATATTTTAGGAGCTTGCTAGATCTTGGAAAAAAAGTACTATTTCTGGAATTCTTTAGTTGTTCAGACTAGAGTGTGTTTTAAATTCTCTTCCCACTAGATAATTCCTGGGTAGAGCAGAACTTGCCCTCAGTGGTGAAATCGGCAAAAATGTTTTTCTATTCTGCAAGAATGATAGGAAATTGAAAGTATAAACTTAAAATTGCTGCCCTTTTTCTCAGATTGGATGTGAGAAGGAAGTTAGTTCTTTCTTCTTGAAGACAAGATGAAAACGCGCAATGACCTGTCTCCCTATGGAAATCAAGGGGAAGCTGGTCATTCAAACACAGGAAGAGCGGTGCTATGCCTACCACTTCACGGCAGAGTATCACTCCTGGAGAGGTTTTCATCAAGTACCTATCAGCTACATTTACCAGCCTTTCCCCAGAAAAGATTTCTGGAGCACAGCAGACTAAAGGTAGTGGTTTAGGACTAAGGATTGTTATGAATCTATCTGTCTATCTGCTTTATTTCCATGAATGATATATTGCCCATTATGTAATGCTCTTCAAACCACCAGCCTTTCTCACCATGGAAGAAAACAGTAGAGGAAAAAAGCCAAAAGACAGTTTCTCCTCTTTCACCAGTGTGTTTACATTCCTTTTTGTCATTATGCTTGAGCAAGTCACTTGTCTGGTTTTAGACCCCAGATGCCTTTTAGCTCTTTGGCTTACAAGTGGCCTATCACTTCATCAGTTTGTATTTTGATGCAGGGCACACGGACCAGATGCAGTACTGATGGCAGAAGGGAACCGTCCCGCAGAGCTGACCCAATCCCAGATGCTCCACATTGCTCAGCAGATTGCTGCTGGTATGGTTTACCTGGCATCACAGCACTTCGTACATCGGGATCTTGCTACCCGGAATTGCCTGGTTGGTGAGAACCTGCTGGTGAAGATTGGGGATTTTGGGATGTCTAGAGATGTGTACAGCACAGACTACTATCGGGTAAGTGAACTGGTATTGTCAATAATAACTGAGGTCTGATTTAGTCATCTCACCACCTTGATCTGATTATACAAATATTATACTGGACATTCTGTCTGTCAGGTGATTTAGGGTACTGCATATGGAGAAACTGGTTTGGGGTTACCAGGTTTTGGTAAACTGGGAAAGAGTTGATAAGATTGGCATGTCCTGTGGTTTTTGTATGTTGTGTTTGTTATCTAATAACAAGTCATAGAAAGGTCCTTCCTCTAGTCAAAGATTCAACATGTTTGCTTGGCCTTAGTGAAGAAGAAGCAGATGAAAAACAAAAAGGATTTTCACATTTGACCTAATAACTCAGGAGTTACTAAAACATAATCTTTTACAATTGGAAATTCCTGAGCTCAGTTGCCATAAAGCAACCTGTGAAGTTTGCCAAAGGCTTCTTGAATCGCTAGGATAAGCACGTCTCTGTTCACTGATTCTGATGTTGATGTTGGCTTTGTACTATGTGGCAAGTCATGTAGTTGACAGCATTTGTGTTCATTACAACATGTGTAACTTCATGAGTGGAGCTGGACTTTTGTGAAAGGCAATCCATGGGCAAGTTGTTAGTTTATAAATACTAGTGTTGAATCCTGTAATGTGGGCTAGTCTGTACCTGTCTCGCACATCAGTTGCTGCCTGTGAATTTTCTGCAGACAAAATGAAGGCTTCTTCCGTATCCATCTTAATAGGCATCAACAGGGCAGAGGCACTTCTGCACCAGTGTCTGCGGGATGCCTGAAAAGAGATTGCCATTACGTCTGGGTGAGGCTGGACAGGGCCCAGGAAGCTAGGCACAAGGATTATTGTAGAGTGCTGTTTCTCTTAATAGCCGAGAAGTAACAGTCTCCTTTGTTCTTTGTCTTTTTGGTCAACAAGCAAACACAATATTTAGTAAACATAGAAACCACATTCCTCTTATATTTTGTTCTTTTGGAAATTTGGCACTTCAAATTATCTGGTCAACATAAACAGTTGTGACTTCATTTAAGTACTTGGAAAAAAATACAAAGTAGTAATCACTGCCTATGTTTGTATTTGAAAGGATACCAGTGAGCACCAAGGGCCAAGCTTTCTTGATTTTGCATCTGAAATATGAGCAATACTTATTGGGACTGGAGGCATGTATCTGTTCTGTATTTCAGTAGGGTTGGATTTATTTACCAGGTTTATCACCACATTTAAGAATGAATATTCATGCTTAATAGTGAATGTTTGCAAAGACCTTAACAATCAAAGGCATTTTGGAATGATGAATGCCTTGCTTTGTACTTATTTTTGGGAAAACAAACAAACAAAGAACACAACTAACTCCTTGCTACAAAAAAAAACTAAATCCAAGAAGAGATAGAGGCTAACGATGGACTTTCTGCTGAAAATTGAAACTGGAACAAGCATATGGTTCAGTACCAGCTCTAGCGCCATCTAACTTGCGCCTGTTCTTCTTGGCTTAATACTTGAGTCTTGCACATTAGCAAAGCAAAAAGTAACACAGGGGGAGTTTAGAATAAGGCCAAGGTTTTGCCCTGCCTGATCGGTGACGTGGAGAAGGCAGGCATTCACCAGAGGAAATTAAGTTGTAATTGTAAGTAAGTTGTTGGGATTTTTGGGTACCTTTTGAAATGCCTCATTCAACATTGCACTTTTCACATGTCCTCTCTGACTTTGTATCATCAATGTTTGTTCATTTTCCTACGTCCATCATTGCCTTTCTTCTTCTCTCCCTCTTGGTCACTTTGTCTTCTCTCATTCAAAGACCAAAGGAGGATGAGTGGCGTCCAGGAAGTTAGAAAGGAGCAGAGATATGGAGAAAGAGAGGAACAGTGTAGAAAGTGAAATAATGTATTTGAGAGAGAAAATGAATGAAGTAGGAAGTGGAGAGAGGTGTTAGTGAAAGACAAATGTGGATAAATGGTGAAACAGGTAGATAGGTGTCAAAGAGGGTGAATGACAGTGCAAAGCAGCATGTCTTCACCCAAGCTAATGGTTAGATGGGGTAGCTTGCAGTATGGTGCGTGGATTTAAATTTTTAATGAGGTCAGTCACTTGTTCCACGCAGTCATAAACCCAGGAAGAACCATTTTTCTAGCAGGCTCCAGCCTACCTTGCAGCCGTTATACATACTGACGAAAACTGGAAGCTACAGTGAAGCCTTTGAGATTTTGGCCTGCCCTTTTGAGCCGTAAATGGGCTAGTCAGAGGCTGGTCACTAAAGAGTCAAGGCCATGATGCCTTGCCAGCTGGTTGCCTGGAGAATGGCAGTCCATGGCAGTCCTGAGTAATGAAACTGTCAGCAACAACGCTGGGATGGTTCTGACCAACCATACCTAACTGTAGCAAGGTAAGTCTTTCTAACTGTTCAGATTTAATCACATACATGGAAGCAATTCTTCGCCATCCTTGACAGCTTTATCTCATGTTCATTGCAAGGATTTACAGAGCTCCAAAATGGTCTGCAAAAAATTTATGTGGTAGTTGTGCCTACTAATACACTGGAGCCAGTTTCCAGAAATACTACTGCTCTGATAGGGTGCTTGATTTGCCCAAGATGATTATTTGTAGCTTGTTTCTGTAAAATAAGGATGATCCCCAAACCTTATTTACTGTTAGATTTTTAATGACATTCTGCATTGAATCAGCTCAGTTGTTAAGAGATGCTTCAGGGAAGAGTGGGAGAGAAGTAACCTTTTGATTTGGAATAGATGTGATATGTGGCCGTGCTTGCTCAAGATTTCTGTTCTTTCTTCCTGTCTTTTTTCCTTCGTTCTTCATTACACAGGAATCTTGGGGGAGGGGAAAGACGTAGTATACATGTAACATTTAATGAAACATCAGTAGTTTTCAAAAGTCAGACCAGATAAGCCTGAGGACATGAAAAAATTGCACTGGCATTTCTTACCCGGGGCTGCCATCCACCCCAGGCCAATCTAAAAGAACTGGCAAGTAATTAGTTTGTTCCATGTGCCAAGCAGCTCTGCTGACACTGCTGCATCACAGTCCTTGTAGAGCAGTAGATCTTTTCACATATTTATTTACTTGCAGAGTTTAGATCTCGAGTTCATCAGAGGCTTTCTTTTTTTAATATCTGTTTGAGCTCAGAGTTAGGGGTTTCCCATCTGATGCCCAAATACTGTGACTCATCTGCAGCGTTCAGTGGCTTGAAGTATTGACACTGAAACATGGAAACAACTACCTTGCTAATAGTTGTCTCTGCACCCAAGGGTACTATTTCATACCCTTTTCAGACTTACAATTCAAGTTTGCAAGTGCTTGCTCAGTATCTCATCTTAAAATACTTTTCTGTGTTTATCATAAGCAAAAAAAAAAAGGCAAACAAAAAAGAAAAAAAAGGAAGATCAGTTCGCCTCTGTGCTCAGAAAAACTTAACAGGGATATGTTTTAAATATACTACTTGGTCAGACAGCTGCAGACTTGAGCCAAGATTTTAGATGAAATTGTGATCTCACTGGAGTAAGCAAGAGCTTTGCCACTAACTTCATTAGGACCAGAATTCACCGTTCCACTTTTTTTTATTTAAGTGTGTCCAGTGCCACATAGAAACTCTGTTTCTGATTTAGATATATGGAGCTAAGTTGTATAATTTCTATTTAGCTATTGTATAACTTACTTGTCTTTATGCAACAGTGCAAGGAACTGCACTGTTGGAGGAAAGTTGGAGTGGAGGAAATAAGGGTTTTTTGCCTCTGCTTGTATAAACCATGCATGGTTCTATCTGAAGCCTTGAGGCTATTAAGTGGGTTTGCATCTTCCTTTAGGGCCAGCTTGTCTTAAAGGGATGGGAATGTTTATAAAGCATGTCACAAGTTTGTTTCCTCCACTTTTGGCCCAGATGGAGTAGAAGGGCCCCAGGGGCTGTGGTTCTGTCCGGTGACCTGGTTTCTCCTTAATCTCCTACATATTTTGCAGCATGTTCATTATTCTTCTACTATTCAAAGAGCGCAAAGTATGTAGGATGGGATGAGGTTACGTAAGTTACTTACCCGAGCCTTCCACTAGTGCCGGAAGCCACATGTTAGGTGTTAAGTGCAGGAAGACCCACAAGAACCTCAGACCTCCCTCACGCCATGCAAAACACCCCAACACCCATTAACACTTTCAGCCTCTTTTTACAAAACACCCAAAGCCAAAAAAATACAGTCTGTCATGTGAAACGGGGAGAAATTGAAGGTATCACCCTTAGATCACTACAAAATAACTTTTTTTTTTTTTGGCAAAATTACATGAAAGTTCTTAGGAAGTCAGTTGCATCTCATGCAACATTTGGTGACAACAGTAATTGTCATTGTGTCAGAGTGAGAAATAATTTCTGATCTGGCAAGCAGAGAATGCACACAGCTGGCACCAATCTGGCAAATCTAGGGTTTCTTGAGGCCCCTTGGAGCACATCTATCTCAACATCCTACCTTTGGCAGTTGCCTGTCATCACTGTCTCAGGGAAGTGTGGGAACAGAACTTAACCCAGAGACAAATTTTACAGCAAGAAGAAAAAAAATGCAGGTGATTAACAGAATCCCCCAAGAAATATTTTATTTGACTAAATAAGTATAGCATCACCAACAAAACACTGACCTACTTTTTTGTAATGTCTCTCAGGAGTACAACAAAATTGGATAGCAGAAGTCTCTGAATCTTAAATTGCTAGTTCCTGGATTACTTCTGCTCTGGCATAAAACCCCTTTCATTAATTTACCCAGTCAGATATAGCAAATAACTAGGGTCCTGCTGCTAAGGTACTGCCTGCAAGCTGCCATAAGCTCTTTCTCCTTCTAGTTGGAGATTCCTTTTTAATCTGTAGCCTAAATCAGCTCCTGACCAGTTCACACTGTATCATTCTCCAACAAAAACTTTATTCTCCATTCCTCATGTTTATATCTCAAACATAATCCTTTCTCCTCCCAGACTGTTTTGGAGTGTTAAGAAAGCCTGTCAGGAGAAAAGGTTCTTCGTTTTCCTTCCTGTCCTTGCAACCTTCTCTGTCTTTCCATTCAAATATCTCTTTTTGATACAGAAATCATTAGAACTGTGAACAGGATTTTCCAAATGTGAGTTTGGCACTCCTGGATCAGAGGTACTTTTAGCCTGTAATGAAAACATACTGCATAAGAAATCCTACACTCACACTAGCTGCAACATATTGGCACATAGTCACTGGATAGTCAAAGAGCATCCTAGACCACTCTCATCTACTACTGCTTCCAATGATGAGCGTCCCACTTATTGAAGGTTTTTGTTTCAGTCCCTAAATGGATGGCTTGCAGGTCCTACTGGCACATTTTGTACCTCTAGGGATTGTGAAAGACCATTGTCTCTTTTAGTTTTAGTTTCTTTCTTTTCTTTCCTTTTCTTTCTTAATTAGTATTCAGGTCTTGTCTAATTTGGTAGCAAGTGAAGAACTAAAGAAACAGAGTCAAGAAACTAAAAAGTAAAAAGCTGAGGGAGTGAGGAAAGTTTGGAAATAAGTTTCCTACTTGTGTGTGTGTGTGTTCCTTGATCTATTTAAATAAGTATCTTGAAAGTGGATATCTTTTTGAAATATACAGTTCCCATGCACTTTTAGTTAAGATATGAGAAGTTATTATCCTTTCGAGCCTCACAGAAAGACTTCCAGAAAAATTAGGGATTACAGAATTTGATATTCAGAGCCAATTCTAAAAATACTCATGATTCTGATCTTTTATTTCTACATAATAAGAGCAAAAACCCTTTCCAGAAACCATTTTGACCTTGAAAGTATTACAGTTCTTGGGAAGCAGGCCAGATTCTGATCTCCACTGTTGGTCAGTAAATCTAGAGTAGCAGCTCTGAAGACAGTGAAATAACATTGGTATTAGAGTAGTGAAATGGCAAAGAGCATCTGTCCCACTAAGCATAGTTCTTCTTTCATTTATTATCCTAATTACTAATACTATGTAGTGCTGTATTTCTGGCAATGGCATAATAAATGTTTTCTGGTGACTCGGTATATGAAATGTTTGCTAAAAGATAATGCTAGTAAAATAACCACCGAAGAGTGATCTCACTAAGCTATTTCCAGTACCAAGTCCCTGTTTGCAAAGAGAATTAACGCGTAACAGCAAGAGCCTAAAAAAAGAAAAGCCTGGTTTATCGTTATTTGGACTGTAGCTAGCCAGGCAAGTATCACAGTGCAAATGTTTACAGCAAGGAACAAGCGTCTGTCTATTCAGAAAGGGCAAAAGCAGAAAACACCTGCAGGTCTCAGCTGTCACTGTAGAGCCGAATACCTGTGTGGGAGAGTCTGGTGGAGGCTGCACTGAAGAAAACAAGAAGGAGTTGCTGGGAAGTCAAGCAGCTTGTCAAGGCATCTTTGTAGGTGTGTGTATTGAATTGTCATACGTTGAAGGCACCATTTGAAGGCTTTTTATTAGCTTCTATTTTTGCATCCGTTGCTCAAAGGAAACTATCTGCTTCCCTACATGGACTTTGCAACTCACTGCATCATGAGCAGTGATGGCAGAACAGTGGGTGCCAGCAACTCTGGAGTAAATGTGCAGATGATTTCATGTAACCAATAGGAAACAGTACAGGAAATAACAGGCCTTCTCTGTAGATGTAAGTCTGAAGTAGCTCCCTTGCAGTTAGTGTGGTTACTGTGAACTTACAGCAACTTAATCATGAGCAGAATTAGGTCTAATGATTTCAGAGGGCTTTTATGACCTTCCTAAGGGCCACTACTGTGTGGTGGTTAGAAGCTTGTATACACCAGAACAGAGCATTATCCTGGTGCTAAATGATTAGCAACATGGCTTGATGCCTGTTACTACTAGTGCATGCCAGAGTACATTTTGTTGTGTGCAGTAAACATGCTCATTCCCCAGCTAATCCCTGATTCCTTGTTTTTTCTCTTGAGTCCCAGTTTCCTGCCCTGCTCAACACTACACAGAGAGGCCAAATTCAGCTTTGGCTCAAACAAGTATAGTTCCAGCACTTTTTGATGTGGCTCTAGATGCAGTCACTTCTCAAGCGGAGTTTTCTTATCCTCTTCACATCAAGCTCATTGGTATTGCTTATGGTTCTATTTCCAGATGTTTTCACTGACAGTGCTCTTTGCAGTCCAAGAAAGTTTTCCATATTACTGCTAGGAAAAGGAGCATCAGATGTACAGCATCTGTAGTGAGCTGCATTTAACAGTGACTTATTACTGAACTCTGTCTTGCAGGGTTAACAGGACAGTAATAGAAAAAAATAGACCTTCAGCTGGGAGGTTGCAACATAATTTGTTTTGCTGCATTTTAAGTCCCTTTTCACATGAAGTATAAGCAAGTGTGAAACCTGCTGCAGTGCTCTTGGAGCACACTCTACTTCAGCCTGTGAAGTCAGAGTTGGAGGGGACAGGCAGGGAAAATCTAATGATTAGGGTGAAAAAAGGTATCACAGAAAAAGCAGCAAATAAGATATAAAGCGTAGTGGACTTGTTTCTGTGACACATTACCTGATTATCCATTGAGTTTGGGTGTCTATTTGGTCCTTCAGAAAACTCCCCACCAGATTTGTACCAGCATGGTTCTAATGTAGGATATCAAGTGATTGACCATAAAATCTAGTTTGAGCGAAGAAGTTCAGCCAGGAAGCAGCAACCAGAAAAGGTGCCAGGAAATGCATACATTCATTTTGACTCAGACTGTAGCTAAAATATGGCGTATATTTCAATCAAGAGCTTAATCAAAATGTTTGAGATTTTCCAAATGGAAAATTTCCCACTGCTTTCATCCGTTGAAAGCTTTGACAATTTACTATTTTTGGCCACACCTTCCTTATTAAACAGACACTACAGTTTTTCTATTAGATAGAAATTGCGCTTTTTACAACCTTTTTTTTTTAAACATTTCTTTTAAACATTTCAATGCTGTGGATTTCAGGAAGGTTAATCCCAATATATGGAGTAGGTGAGAGCCTTAGTTTCCATGTGCATGCTTGCAGAATTCCAGGAAGTTTACACAGTCAGCATCACCCGCAGCTGACACAAGCGTTTCTGTTGAAGGGTTCTTAGCACAGATGTTCATTAATTTAAAAAGCCCTTTAAAAATTTTATATACAAAACTGAATCATTCTTAAAAATAACCACACATATGGATATAAATTACAGGAAAGCAGTGATTCACATACTGAAATTATTTTTGCGAACCAAAATTTGGAGAGTTTTGCAGCAATCTAATCTCAAAGTCAGCTCACTGCATGTAAGTAGCAGCCCTGCTAAGTCGCCTTTGCAGATGCTGGAATACCTTGACTGCCATTTAACTGCTCAGCATATAGCAGGGCCATTTTCTCACTCCCAATAATTAGTGTTTATAATGTTGCTAGATTGGATTTCGAATATGGACAGCATCTTCTTCCTTTGACTTCAATAGAGACAATGTTTTGTCCAGGTCATTAGGAAGTGAGTTGACAGGAAACATTTTATACAGACATTGCATGGCACAGCAACAGGAATGATGAAGTTATTTCTGTAGTTATGCTTCCTGGGCCAAGCCTTTCTGCAAACAAGTAATGTCATTTTGTAGTTGTTGGGAGAGGCAACCATGTATAAAAATCTGGAGAGATTCTGTACTATAGTGCCACAGACCTTCATTTTTGGCAGGAAATCTGAAAAGTAAATGACAGATCTGACTTCAACAGCTGAAGCTGTTGACTTTGTGCTGTGATGAACACAGTGTGAAGAAAAGAAGATGTGGGAACAAAATAAGATCTCCAGGAGCACTGTGAGTGCAGTCCCAGATGGAAGCAGCAGTGCCCAGCTGCTGCAGAGCACCTTGTGCAGCCACACTGCTGCCCCAAGGGGTGGTGGGAACTGGAAAGAAAAGCCACCCAGCAGAGCAGGAGCCAGGGAAGGGCTCCTTTGAGGACTGGTCACTGAATCAGCTCCCTGCAGAGTCTTTGAAGGCTTCCAGCTGGAGGGTTTTCTTATGCAAATATCCTTTCTCCTTGCAATAAGGAAGGCAGTTGCTAGGCAGTTTCCCTAAACATGAATTTTTCCTGGATCTGAAGGTCAGTGAGCATTGTTTTTGTTCACAGGACTCAGGAAGTGTGGAAAGGAACAGAAATGATTAGACCAAAGAACCATATATAGCAGGATGGACAGAGAAGACAAGGGACAGCATCAGCTAGTACAGGAATGGATCTTGCAAATCTGCCTTGTAGATTGGTGTTAAAAAGAGCTTGTGACTTGGTGAGTGGAGACAGGGAGGAAAGGAAGCAGTGTGTTGTTCTATTCCCTCATTTCTTCGCTGCTTTCAACATCCATCGGTTGCCTGAAGGAGCACAGGTGCTGATGAGGTGGGGCCGTAGGCTGGGCCATTTGAACATGCCCCATATCCCAGTACGTAGGAGAGCAGTAGGGACACAGGCCAACCTGAGCCACAGTGCCAGACAGCAATCCCAAAACGGTTTAGATTACTCATGTATTTGAAACCTATATGCCTGCGCCCCTTCTATATTAGACAGCATGAACAGTACTGAAATTTGTGATGAGTTGTCAGGACTTGTCTCCGAGCTTGCCAAATCCTGAGAACCCCAGAAGTGAGGCAGTTTAGCATCTTGCAGGCTCAGGAACTTGGCACTTAGACTTCAGGGATAACTTGACCTTGCATTAATCTAGTCTTATATAAAAAAGATGCAGAAACTTCAGCTATGAATTGCTGAATCAAGCTATTAGCTATGGCAATTTTTAGAAAGACATGAAGTCTTGATTTAAGGAGAATGAGCCAAGATGCATCTGATATAAAAGATAAATAAAAATGTAGAAATGGTGACTCAAGCGATTCCATCTCCGTCAGGCAGGTAAACAAATCCTCAGGAAAAAGGCCACATGAGTGGGAAGTAACATTTTTTTTCTAGCGCAGAGAAATGCTTTCAAGAAACATATACAGCTTTATACTCTTGAGTTTACTTTTAGAAATTTGCCCCTTAACAGCATCCTTTGCAAAGCCGCCATCCATCCCTTTGGACTTCAAAGAGTCTGCATTAAAGTTGATTCACAATCAGTTCATAGCCATCATGTCCACTTCATCTTATCCTAGGATTGATACTGGTATCAGCAGTGATGTCATGTGCCTTTAATTTCGGATAAGTATCAGACCCATTGAAATATTCAGATAGTGGTACTGTCCCTGGGAAGTGATGCAAATGTTGTTTTAAAAGAAGTTTTAAAAAAGTTTTAAAGGTTTTAAAAATGTTACCTTACTTAATCTTGTGTCTTTGAATTGTTCTCTGGTGAGACATTAAAGTTATCTTTTATATTTTCAAGCTATTCCCCTGACTGCATTTATGTTGGTCAAAAGTTTAACATGCTGAGTAGATTAATCTTAGTTTAAAACCTATGGAAGCATAACTCTGGTCAAGTTACATTGCTTTACTGAGTAATGTAGTTAGCTTTTGAATTGTATGTTAACTCTTGATTTGACCTGGAATTTGCTGTGGCAATTTTTTTTGTGAGGAAAAGAGTGAGGTCATTTTGTTCATGAAGCTACATTCCCATATGGATCATATGATTGGGAACATGGCAAAATTAGTTGCAACTGGGAAGAAAAACTGTATGAAACAGGGAGAAAACTGTATGAAATCAGAATTGGTTTTGAGATCACTGTGTTTCTGAGGAGTTCGCCTAAACTACCTGTTCAGAATTGAGTCAGTAGGAACAGTAATGTGATAGTTCCCACTTACAGAAGCAATGCTCATCAAGAATTTTTAGGCATCTTTGTCTTTACTGAGGAACATAAGAAAAGCATGTTCAGTACCATTACAGAAAAATGTGCTGCCGTTTTTTTCACTTCTGGAATGCTACAACATTGCTTATCCTAATTATTAAAATAAATTATTAACTGAATCACTTCCCCATCCCCCAGCTCATGAGAAGACTTAAACTCTTATGCTTAAACAAACAAACAAATCCTGGGTTGTGTCCTGGATCCTTTTGCTAAGGGCAGTTTTGTTTGTGAATTAGAAATACGTTGGAGCAAGATGTATATATTCAGGAGAGTAAGGAGTTTTTCATGCAAAAAAAATCTTTAATTGCCCAGAAACAAATGGGTATGAACTGGCAAGAAGAAACTGTGAGTGCAAGCAAGAATTTTCTAAATATATTAAGTAAGTCTGGAAGGGCCCTTCCATCAGGAACAAAAAGAGCTCAGAAAACCTCAACTATTTTAAACCGGAGATGGATGCATTTCTGAAGCAGCTTAGAGGGCAATCATTTGTGATGCCTGTGATACCAGGTCCCATTAAAACCTGGTTCAGCTTTGTATTCTTTCCATGTTGCTCTGTTCAGGCTTTTCCCGACCACTGTAATGGCTAGAACAGTATACTTTTAAATGAATGTCATTTCAAAGGTTCATGTAATCATATGATTAGGAGCTGGGGCTTTAAGGAAAAGTACTGGTGTGAGGTTATAGAGTGAAAGATTGTAAATCCACCAAAAAAACGAGTCTGTAATAAAGGACTGCATACTGAAAATGAAATACATAATGAACCATTTGTAGATAAAGGAACCTTGATGCTTAAACCCCAAAATACTGTGTATTTTTGTCTTTTACTATTGAAAATGAGTAAGCAGAAAACCCTTTTGGTTTTTGCAGAATGCTTGTCTGATCAGCTTCCTGATCAATGGGAAAACTGGAATTGGCATCATTTAGCACGGAATTTCAACCTTTATTCTTATTATTGACTAATTTTAATTGCACTATGTGTGTCTTCACTTGTGTGCTCAGAGTTATATCTAAAGCAAAAATAAATCACACCAGCCTGTGATCAAGTCCTTACTTGGCAAGTCCTACACACTCATGCAGAGGCTTGGGAATTATATAATTTTGTTATCACTTTGACTAACTGCAGACAGTTTCTTAGGAGGCCACACCATGAATTAAATAAATGTTTTACTGGAAATGTATGTTTGTATTTATGTTTTTATTTTCAGTTGATACATAAAATTTAATGGACTCTTGTCCTCCCTAGACATACCTTTTTTTTATAATGATATTTGGTTCTTTCCAAGGTGTGTGTGAGACAGAAAATCTTCTACAATTTATTTCTATTATCTACTGGATTATATTCCTTGAAATCGAGATTTAGCAGTGCACCCATAGAGAGAGGAACCTTATCAGGGCAAAGAAACACTCTAATTTTCTTTTTCTTTTGGTGATGGAAGATAAAGAATTGTTCATTAGAAACATTGGCAGATATTCTTTGATAACAGTCTCAACATCTTGCAGTTATTTCGCTGCCAGGATGAATAGCAGACGTGATGGTTACAAATCATTTTCCCTAATGTTTTCATCATCTACCTTTTTTATAGTGACTCAGCCCAATTCCACAAAAATTAAAATGCAATGTTATCTTGAGAATATAGCAGATTAATTTAGGACATACCTGTCACCAACAAATTGTTGCAAAAGGCCAACTGATTTTGGATGCAATTTGCAAGTTACTGCTCTGCATACAGTCCTTTTGCAACTGATAGTGTTGCCAATGTTATTTTTTGACGGTGAGAGTTAGTGCAGCATAGCTGGCTGGCAGCGTACTTTCAAGAGATTTTTCTTGCTTGTGAGCTAAGCGAAGGGCAGGGTCTTGCATTCTTGGCAGGCTGTCATATACATGAGCTGTTTGTTTTCTGGATTTCAGCAAGCAGAGTTTTAAATCATCTTTAGCAAAACAAGACACAGAGAAAAAGATCAGAATAGAGCTGAATATTTCATGTCATAATTCTGGCAGCACGTCCTATTTTCTACATTGAAAGCACCAATGTAAAATGGAATTTTGCGGTTTTTAGTAGAATGACTTTTCCGTGCTCTTTGAATATCTTCACTTATTCTATAACTGGTCCTTCATGCCATATCAGCATTTTAGGGAAAAGAACTTAGGGTTGAGTAATTCCTTGGAAAAAAAATCATACTGATGTTAAAATAAAGCCTGACACCAATGCACAGTGGCTGGAATTCCTCGCTCTGCAGAGAGCCAACACATACTACTTGAATCTACTAACCTTGAAAATAAAGCTTATATGTTGTTTAAGTACAGGCCTCATATAGCCCTTTTCTGCAAAGAGAATTCTGTTGCAAAAGATCAAAAGATCCATCTTACACAACTCCTACCTGTTTGCATAGACACACACACAGTTGTGATTTCTTACATCAATCATACTTGGAGGAACATACAGTTTTGAACAACAAATTTTTCCATGGCAGTTTAGAGACAGACTAAGTGGTGGTTTTGAAGCTGAGCCAGCTTGTATATGCCTCTGTATTATGCAATATGAACTCTCTTGTTTTCTGTCCTAATGAGTTTTAGTTGGTAGAAGAAAGAACTCAAAATGCAAAAGGAGGAAAGTGAAGGCTGTGCAGCAGAGGAAGTTATATTACATGCAATAAGAAGCCCTTCAAACACAGCCTTAAGCATAGCTAAAATTACTAACAGTAGGAAATACAAAGAAGTTTTTCAGAGAAGTTTGTGCAGCTCCACTGTATTACCTGAGACTGAAGGCATGTGTGGTCTGCAGGCACTGCTGGCTCTGACACCATGTCATGAGCTTCATGCAGACTGCAAAGCTGTACAGAAACAGGATGAATGCACCTCTTCTGGGGCATAAGTCTCTGTGTGCTGCTCAGAAAATCCAAGCTAGCTGGTCGAAATACAGCTCATGATGATACATGCTGAGTCATGTCACCAGGGTTATGGAAAACTGTTATGTTAATAGACACACATAAGCAAAAAAATACATATACGTGTATATACATATATAAATGAATAAATAAAATATATATGGGGGTGTGTATATATATATATATATATATTTCCTAGCTATTCTGTTTATTTCCTAGCTATTCTGTTTAATCTGTTTAATCAGGGTCTATAAGTACCTCAAGGGAGGGAGTGCAGAGGACGGTGATGGTCTCTTTTCAGTGGTGGCCGCTGATAGGACTAGAGGAAATGGCCGGAAACTGAAACACCAAAAATTCCATAGGAACTTAAGGAAAAATTTCTTGACAGTGAGGGTGACAGAGCACTGGAACAGGCTGCCCAGAGAGGTTGTGGAGTCTCCTTCTCTGGAGATCTTCAAAACCCACTTGGATGCAGTCCTGTGCCACGTGCTCTAGGTGACCCTGCGTATGCAGGGGGGTTGGACTAGATGATCTCTAGAGGTCCCTTCCAACCCTAAGCATTCTATGATTCTATGATTCTATGAATCTGGCAAGAGTCTGGAGCAGTTTTAATAGACCATTTTAAAGATAAAAGCAGCAAAACTAGAAAAGGAAAAAAAGGAATATCTGGATCCATGTAGCCTTCAGGTTATAAAAAGTAGGCAATTATTCAGCACCTGGAGTTTAGTCATTTTTATTCTAGGTGAAATTCACAGGAGTTGTGGTAGATTTAAAAATTGTCTAAGGTTCTCAGAAATCTTGACTCTGGAAAGACTGTGTCCTTGAAATGTTTAGACTTACTTTTATGACACAAGACCAACTCTGAGATACAGAGGGAACTAATTATTAACACCAACTGTATCAGACACTTAAGTACTGAGAAAATGTAGATTTTATTTAAATAAAAATGTAAAAAAATACTTGCAAATTGTGTCCCTGAATGAGAGGAGAAGATGAGGAACAAAAGGTTGCAGAACCTTCTCTGATATCACCTCTTAAAGGACACTGGAAGTAAACAAGAATGCAAGAGAAATGGAAAAAGGCTGATTTAGAAAGAAAGCTAGGTCCTAGAGGATAAAGCGAAAAGTACTAAAAAGCAGCATGGGATTGACTTTGTAAAGGATGTTAAAATAAACAATGGAAGATCCCTCAACTGTTTAAATGTAAAGAGGATGAGGAAGATCATGGCACCACTACAGAGATAATGATGTGGAAATAAGAATTAGTTTGGCTTGGAAACTAAATTAATTTTTAATGTCACGTTTTAAGAGGAGCAGAGAAAAACAGGCAAGGTGGCTAATGGGTCTGAGGATATGAAGGCTAAACCTGGAACATAGAAAAGAGATGCTAGATGAGTCAGGGAACTGGAGAGTCTATTTTCTGGGAGAAAACTAAGGCTGCAGTTAAGCAAAACCTGCTGCTGAAAGGGAAGGTCCTGCTCTTTTGCTACTCCCAGTGGCTAATTCCTACATCATCATCTCTTCTTCATCAGTACGAGTGTTTCTTCAACTGCTCAGCAAGCAGCAGTGATGAAATGGTACAGCTGAAGAATAGCCATTTTTTTAAGGTTGTGGGAAGGACAGGACCACTTCTGTGATCATAGGTGCCAGGGCATTCTTGCTTGAAGTCTTTTTTGAAGGACAGCTCAAAACAAAACAAAACAAAAAATCAATCAAACAAACAAACAAAAAACAACCCTGTATTATATAATTGCACCACAAGAATAAATAAACATCAGTGAAGGAAGAAAAACTATTTAAACCAAAGCATAGTGTTTACCTAAGAATAAATGAGTAGAAGCTATCCATGGAAGAATTTAAATAAGAGATTAGAAGAAAGTTTCTGACCATCAGAGGACTGTTGGACAGACTTTGAACAAGGATGCTGGAGAGAAAACTGAGCGTTTTTTTTTAAGGTGCTACTGAGCAATTTAAAACAATTATGTGATGTAGGTGAACTATGTGGTAGGAAAGAAGTGGACCTGAGGACTCAGGATGTCCCTCGCAATTTTTAGCAGGTGCCTTGAAGCACACTGAAGCACAGCTTACAGTGGCTGAGTACTAGCAAGGGCAAAGTTTTAGAGAGAAAATATTCATAGTTCATCAAAATACCTCCACTAGCTCTTCAACTCTTACAAATAACTCCTTAGCTTTTCTCATTGCAGACAAAACCATGCAAGCCACAGAAAAACAGGCCTAACCTTGCATCTACTCTATGACTCTGGAAAAATCTATCTTCTTTCTAATTCTGTATCCGATCTACTTCCCTTGACTTTAATTAGATTTTTATCCTCCAAATTCCAGGCAAGTTCGTTTCTAGCTTTACAGATGCTTCTGTCTGAGTCACAGCCAATATTGCTTTGTCCTTGTCTTTTCCCAGTGTCCTGCATTTATCATAAGGTAAAGTCAGGAGAAAATATTAAAGGATGAAGACACGTAAACAGTTCTTTTGCATCATGTATCTTCGTTCTGTTTCCTTATCATTTCTTCCCAGAATGGTGACAAATTAAACTTACTTTCTCAGCTCATACCAGTCTCAAAAACATGAGTGGTTTCTGTTTGTGACAAGGTGACAAGGTTTAGCACAACCCTTGCAGGGTCAGCACAGCAGAAGTTGCCTCTTTTGTCATAAAACTACAGCTTTGCATGCAAAGTGATAAGAACACAGGGGCTTCCATGTTAGTTAAACCATAATTCTTACTCAAGTTTCAATGCAGAGCAGATACTACTAGAGCATTAGTGCTTGCGTGTCTTGCTGCATACTTGTTTCATGAAGAGCACAAACCAGTTATAGTCTGAGCTCCAGCCTAGAGTTTAAGTCCATTTTCTGGAGATCCCTGATGCAGTGACAAAGAGCAGCAGCCACACGGAAGTCCAACACTGACACAACAAACATGACACCTATCTTGCATCTCACACACTGAATATAGGGAAATGGTGATTATAAAGCAGTATATAGCGATTCTATTTCTGTTATTGTCAGGAGGTCAAAGATGTTTTTTTCTCACAGTGCACTTCCCTGTCACACCTAGAAAGACAGTATTCTGTGAGGGAGTTTCTTAAAGTTCACTTGACAACTTCGTCTTTTCTTCTGTTGATACTAGGATCAGGTTGAATAACATTGAGATCAGTAGCTTGATTAGCAGCAGGCTTCTGTATGCATTGTTTTGGCTTTGCTCGAACAGGCTGCCCAGAGAGGTTGTGGAGTCTCCTTCTCTGGAGATCTTCCAAACCCGCTTGGACGCAGTCCTGTGCCATGTGCTCTAGGTGACCCTGCGTGTGCAGGGGGGTTGGACTAGATGATCTCTAGAGGTCCTTCCAACCTCAACCATTCTGGGATTCTATGATTCTATGATTCACTGGTGTCACTTGGGACCCTGAGCAGCAGAAACCACTAGTCTGATTGGCAGTGGTGGAGCTTCCCAAGCTGAAATCCCAAGCATTGAATCCCCAGCATCTCTGTGCAGCTGCAATTTTAATAATATAGGATGATCACCAGCCTTTTACAGAGTAACTACTTAGAATTTAAAAGGAATCTTGAGACTTCTGGGTACAGGCAGGTTAAATTATAGTTATTACGAGGCAGCTATTTAAAGAATACTACCCTCCAAATAGTAAATCCCCCATCCCTGTGGAACACAAGTAAAGACGAAAGTTTGCTTGTCATTCTTGAATTCTTCTGGTATTCGACTCAAAACTTGCAAGTTCCAGCCCTTCACCTCAATGCTTCCTTCTTCTTTAAAGAAAAACAGTCTTCTTTGCAGTTTGCAGTATATCAGATTAAGGTAATGAAATTAAAAGATGTGGATGCTCATTTTGTTTCAATTTGCTTTGAGTTTGTAAACACTCTTATCAATTCTTGCATATTCACAGAAAGGAGGGGTTGTACACAGACAGTTTTGGCAATTGTATTCAGTGGGGATAGATTACTGGATGCTTTCCAACATAGCATGTTATTGTGACCTTCTCCACCACATTGCTTAGGGCTGGTTTTGCATGACTGCCCAAGCCATAACAGCACACTGTTGGGAAGAGGTTGGCTGCTCTGTTAGTATCTGCAGCAACTTATCCATCCTCCTGTGCTTTGGTCCAAATGATATACCATTCTATATTCTTCTAAAATAGCAGTTTGGCTGTAATATAGTCCAACAGGTGAGGAAATAGTTATTTCTACTGCAGTTTTGAACCTTCCAAGGTCAAATAATATTGCAGGCATGTTAGGAAGAACTTTTATGTGTGCATAAAGTCAGTTATGCAAGAAGTTAGGCAGGTGGCCACACACTGTATGATGAGAAGAGGAAATATTAAACTCAGTTCCTTCATTTCCTGAGCACTGTCTAGCACATGTGCTGAATTAAACAGAAGTCCTATGGAAAAATATTGTTAGGTCATGTAATTAAAAATGTTTTCCATAATCCTTATTTAGATGGCCACTGGAGCTGGCAATTGCTGGAATTTTTCACTCTGAAACAAAAGGAATTAGGAATTTAAATGTCATATGTGTCATATTACAGCAGTCATACTCATGTAATGTGTGATCAATTGCACTGATGAAGTACATTCACAAATTCTTCTGTTGTCATCCATTGTCCATACCTATGCTCACTTGCTTACAAATCCCACTTCCCAGGTCATGTTACAGAATGCCAAAAGTTTTCTAACAGTTCATAATGTCTTAATTTAATGTACAAGGGAGAATTTTCTTCATTTTCCCCCCTAAGTAGAAGTTTTAACCCTGTCCTGCTGATGTGAAATGCACATTGTACAAGACACTGAGCAGGAAAAGTGAGGTGCAAATAACAGCCCATCCTGAAAATTAGAATTTTCATAGGCCCAGTCATTTCGTTCTGACCAGATGAAGCAGACGTTGTCCTGATCTGCAAAAATAAACTTATTATACATATGACTCTCCATCCTTTTTCAAAAATGACTGAACTGACTCTTCAGACTAAACCATACTGCTTGTAAACTCCTTCTCTTCCAAGAGTGATACCAGAGAAGAAAGTATCTGAAAGCGTCTTTTCTACGTACTCCCCATATGGAGAGGCTGCAAGGTTCACCTTTCTGAGGTGTCCCAGTTCGGTGTATGGAAATACAGAGGCAAGAAATGGTTTCTGGGTTGGGTGTAGAAACATTCTGTGACATTCCCTGCTCAGAAATATTACAGAATGAAAATACTGAGTGCTTCCTAAGCACTTATTTACTGTTTAAAGGCACTTACTGCCTTTCTGTAAAACTTGAGTTTTAGATTTTTTCAATTTATTGAGTTCTGTAAGAATTTTACCATCTGAACTCAGGTATTTTAAACTGTTAAGTGATTGCTGGCTAGATCATCATTAAATACAGAAGTGGGTATTAAGAGAATACAGGACATGGTTATCCAGTATTCCGTCTCTGACGCTATGGTATGAAATGTTGTTCAGGGACAGCATGCAAGCTGTTTTCGGTGTCCATTTCCTTGCACTAGCCCACTATCCTGGACCTTAATGGACCCTAATACCTAATCCTTGGACTAGGAATGTTAGAGGGTATATCCCTTCCAATTCCATGTAGTATCTGTTTATGGTCAGTTATTCAGTCTAATCCTTTCTTGGACCTGCTGATACTGTCTGCCTTCGCAACTGCCTGTGGCAGCTAATTCCAGAAGAAAAACTACTTTCTTTTGTCTTTTTAAACTGGTATTTTCTAATTTCACTGACACCCTTCTTATAGTATTTCAGATTTTGTTGGTGACAGTTCTGCAGCTGCTGGTGATCAACCTCACTTTATCCATCACCTTCATGATTTTCTAAGCCTCAACTTAAGCATTTTAGTTCCCCTTTTCTGTGCCTCTTCAGCTGTATTTCATTCTTCTTTAACTGCAGAGACCAACAATCGCATTGCACTCAAGATATGGAGGGTGCCATGACTTTATAATATGGCAAAGCTAAGTCCTCTACTTTGTTCTCAGTACCTACCCTGATGATGCTCAACAGGCCTTTTTTGCCTGTTTTTGCTCATGCTGATGGTATCGGAGATGCCTCCAGAATCTTATTCCCAAGCTGTAGCTGCCAGTTCTGAGTGTAAACTTAGGTTAACCCATGTGTTTACTGTAAGCGTAGTTACCTACACTGAAACTCAACTGCAGCTCTGTTTCCCACTCTACTTTTTGAGATCTTCATGGATTGCATCTCCAAAGGCTCAGTGTGACCCACAAATTTGGGTGATATGACAATGCATTCCTTTCGATAGGCTGTTGATGAAGTTTGTGGATATAAATGGCCCTGGTACTGACCCCCTGGGACCTTGCTATTGCAGCCTCTCTGACCAAGGGCATGATGTTCAAATCCCATTTTCTGCTTCCTGTCCTTTAACCAGTCTTCAAAACATAAAAAGACATTTTCTCCAACCATTCTTCAATTTTATTTAATTTCTTATTAATACCCTTTCCTGAAGAGCTTTGTCAAAGGCTGTTTGAAAATCCGCAGATGCTGTGTCTGCTGGATACCCTTTGTCCACATGCCTCCTGGCATTTCCCTGGACTGCCACCAGGCTGGTGGGTGGGTTCTGCTTCTTCAGAAACTGTCATTTTGCACCCTGTGAGAATTCCAGTGGGGGTTCTGCCTTCATAAATGCAAGTTCAGGTGCAAGATGACATAGACAAAGCCTCTAGAAAGTGAGAATCCAAGTAGAAGATTCCTTTTGCTGATCTTTGCTAAAGGGGAATCATCATGGTGCAATGCAGTAGGATTGTCCTTAGCTGTCATGTCTAAAAACTGTCTCTGAGTGCTCCCCAGCCAGTGCCTCAGTAGAGCTCACTGCCTTACTGGAATATGAAACAGGACTTTTGTTAGGAGTCTCCAGTATTTCAGTTTCAAATCTATACATGACTTAACTTCCAGGAAAAATTCTGTCTTCTGTCTTAAATGCATTCCCAACCCTAAACTGGTTGTCCAAGTTGTTGCACATAGAATGAGAGTTGGAACATTTGTTCAGTCTTTTGCATGAGACAGGCTGCTGGGATAAAACCAGCTCCATCTAGTCTTTAGAAAAGCACTGACACAATCTAAAATTTTATGAATGTTCCACTAATTTTCTTTTCCTTCTTTGATTGTTTGTTTGGGTATTTCTGAGAGGATGACAGTTTTACTGACCTTCTGAGGCCTCCCTGCAAGAAAGAATCATGTCAATTGGACCTTTGGGTAGAAAGAATGGCATCCAAGGAAATATTCCATTACTGGCCTTAAAGCTTCCAAGCTTGGGATCAAGCTTGCTTGGATTAAAGCAGGGTATCCTTCAGAGACTGCATTTGGGGCACTAGCTCAGAAATAAGTGTACACTGATCTTTCTCCCATTATATGCCTAGAAATCCCAAGGACAACAGGGCAGCTCGCATTGCTGCAGGGAAGGAGGGACCAAATTGCCAAGGCAGGAGTTTGTCTTGCAACAGCTTGTGCCCTGGTGGGTCTTAAGCCCTCTTGGAGTCTTTGCTCACTGTAGCCAGCACTCATCTGACTGCACATGGTCTTTCATGTGTGAAAGCTGTCTTTGGGACTTTCAACCCTGTTTTGACAACGTGACCAATACGTACATTAAGGATGTCTGCTCCAGTCTGTGGGCAGAGCCAGGGGGTGAGAAACGTTTGAATTGAAGACATCCTGGCATTTCCATGGACTGCCACCAGGCTTATGGGTGGGTGGGAAGACAAATGTATGCAAAAGAGAATGAATCCCTTTTTCAATTCTATGTGTGCTTTCGTATGCCAAGGACATCCACAGCCTGTGCATGTCTGGGCTGGGCAGACCCATCAGCCTCACAGAACTCCCACATGGTCAGCGTCTCCTCTTCCCGCTCCACCTTTGCATCCTCCCAGCATCCCCTTTTGAGCTTCACCGCTGGAATTTGCTCAAAACAGGGCTTTCTGCGCACACGGAGGCTCGGTTTCCATGGCAGCCAGGCTCCTCGTCTGGGAGCCAGCAGTTCGGAAGGAGACGGGAGGGCAAGCGAGCGAGAGTCATTAACCGTGCCAATTAGCATGCAAGGCTGGGCTGCTGGCACGGGGAGCGCTGGCGGCGGCGCTGGGGCGTCCCGGCCGCGCGGCAGGCGGGGTGCCGCCGTCCGCATCGCTCCGCAGATGCCTGGAACTGAGCGACTGCTGCCCCTTAGCAGGGCTGCTTGTGGAGGGCGTACGTGCCTGTGCCCTCCTTCTGCCCCGCAGATGTGCTCCCTTGTGCAGGGCGCACCTGCCAAACCCCACACCATGGGAAATTGGGAAAATCCTGATTTCTCCCTGAGCAGGAACAGGGGGCAACAAAATAATGAAGATTCTGATGTGATTGCATTTGATCACAGGTTAGATATTATGGTAGTGCTCACCTGGAGGGGGAGAGGAAATTAGTTCAGATTAAGAGATGGCATTTACTCTGGAGCCAATTAGCTTATAGCAAATGGCAGGACGTGACTTTTAGGAAAAACGCAGCCTGCAGAGCGGGTGCATTTTCATGGGAACAGCAGACAGGGCTGTGCCAGATTCCCATTCAGTGCTCCCCTCTCCTGCAGAGCAGGCAGTTGCTGTGGAGAACAGTATTTATTTATTTTTTTTCTCAGCTTAGTCTGGTCTTTTTTTTTTTTTTTTTCCCCAGGTTTCTCTGCTGTGTTTTGTCCTGTGCTGCTTACGTTATAAATGCCTTATGTCTTTGGTAAACAAAGGGATTAATGCTGTAGTGATATACCTGTGCTTACACAGTTATTCTTTGAAGGAAAGCATTCCAGGTATCTTAATATGACTGTTTCAGATTTTGGATTTTTTTTGTCTGGGGGTTTGGAATGCATCCAAAAAAGTGCTGGTAATTTCCTTCATCATTTCACTTTCAGTGGATAGAATATGCTGACAGAAATTTCAGAGGGACCCCCCAGTTAAGTAATCATTTGATTGTTGCTTATTTTAATTTAGTTTGTCAGATAATCTGTCCTCTTCTCAATACACCTTTGTTCCCTGTAGTGTGAGTTTCAGCACTTTGTCTGGGATCCAGTTGTTTTAAGACATCACTTATTGATCTTGTGTGAAGCACTGTTTGTTTTTTACCTGTGAGTACTTTAAAATAAGTCTTGCCTCAGCACAGATTTTGATGATGTGGCTTGTACATAGAACAGTTTTGGGCAGGGAAATTCTTCCAGGAATTCTTGTGGGAAAAGAAAATGGAAATAATGCAAAAAAAAAAAAAAAAAAAAGGTGTTGCAAAGAAGTTGCTGCTCATAGCCCTAGCATCCTCTCTGCATGCCACACTGCCCGGGGCCCACAACACACCTGAGCATGGTGCTCAGGTGTGCTGGCATGGTGCTCAGGCAGCAGGTGCTGCCTGAACCCAAGGAGGTGCTGCTCTCTGCAGCAACCTGCCCTACAGAAGAATTATGCTCCCATCCATCCCCAGGGTCTCAAATGGGTGACACTGCAGAGATATTTCATCCCTGTAGGTCTTTCCTTCCCTTTAGGAATAATAAAGAAATTTCCAATTTCAAAAAGAAAAAAAAAAGTTATGAAAATATAACCTAAATTCAGTATTCTGTTATCTAAGAAAATTTAGTTTTAATTTTCCATTTCAAAATTAAGTCTTATAGTAGCATCTGGCTGTTTTGTTTTGCTGAAAAGCTTTTCAACATATCTTCTTCAAAACTGTTCCAAATGTTTCATTTTGTGAAAATGTCCAATACATTGGCCTGATACAGGGTCAAAGGCATTTCAAAACATCACAAAAAATTCTCAGAAAAAGCAGTATCTTTCTGCCCGTTACAGTTTTGTTGAATAAATTAATAAGAAGACTTATTAAGGGAAGAACTTTGCAGTCTTCAAGGTGCATTTTATGCGGCCTTGTTGATTCTTAACTTTATTTATCCCATCCTCATACTCTGGTTTGAGACTTTTGTATCACAATATATTAACATGATAGCCAAAAGATCTCATATTGTGATTCTTCTATCAATTAGTCCTTAAATAAAATACCCCTATCTCTACCTTTAAGTTAGATAACACTAATTTTGTATATTTTGTATTGCCAACACGAAACAAAACGATCTAGAATCCAGTTGCACATGGGTTGCTTCCACATACTATTTCATGCTATAAAAATATTCTCCATTTCTTTAGTAGTGAATTCTGCTATCGGCATCCCAACTATGCTTGTAGATGTAACTGTATCTTTCCTCTAAGTTACTGCAACTGCTCTGCAAACAAAACCTTTTTCTTCTCATAATTAACATTTTTTTTTAGTATTGACATTTATATCAAATATGATATATTAAATAGCTTTAATAAACAATCTGGATGCTTTTCATGATAAGAAGATGTCTTTGTGACTTCAGGTTGTTAGCATTAACTATCCTGAAGGCACATTTGTGGCAGATACCTTGTAGCGAGGAGCAGCCATCCTAATGCAGGTAAGCAGCAGTGCTTAGTGCTTCTTCCCTTGCCCTCTGATTGAGAGCACTGTGTATGACTGCCACAGTGTGGCCTTGGCCTGGCCCAACAAAGATGAATTTCACCCGTAGTGCAGACATCTCTTGACAGAATTTAAGCCTTAGACATTAATTATAGAAGATGTTAATAGATGTTGACCCTGCCAGTTGTGTATTTCAGATTAAGCTGAGAATAAAGACATGAATTATAAATAAAGGATTATTGGCCCGGTGTTAAACACTGCAAAGGCAATGCCTGCTGCAAATGCAGAATGACCAAAAGCTATAAATCTCTTCCAAAGCAAAACACAAATGCAGGCAGTATTTTGGATGGCACAGGCATCAGTATAGGCTGTGGCAATGATTTCCAGCCACATGGTGTGGTGGCACATATAGTCCTTGGAGCCCTAGGGATTTTTGGCAAGCCTGTGTGCTTTCCCCAGGTCTCTGCCTGAGTTTCCCCTCATATGTGACCTATGCGGGAAAGCCCAGAAGCTCGCTCAGAGAGGCACAGCTCCCTGGCTCAGGGGAGAGCCCTGTTTGTGCTGCTGATAGCTGAAAAGCACAATCCCACCGGGGCCATCCAAAGTCTGTGAGATTCCACAGAAGCCAGTCCAAGGTGACCTTGTTCCCTGCAGGTAGGGCCCACAGGGACCTGCAGGATGGTGGAGAGCTGTGCATCTCTCTGTGATGTCTTAGAAAGGGAGCTGAATCTGCCTCCGTTCCTTTTTTCCCCCCGCCTGCCTCCTTCTCTCTCCCCAGAGAAAAACAGATTAGTAAGGACACTGCAGTTTTTGTGTCCTCCATTTGGAGAGGTGAAGCACTGTTTATGCTTAGTCAGAATATTGCATTCCTTTGAGCACTATTCATTCTGAGTATTGCGTTCCTTCCAATGAAGCAGAAAGGGCTTCTTGTAGCTTGGTAGTTTCTTAAGCGCATGTTGCCTTACGTGGGATTTTATTATGTTAGGGGGTGCCATGGGTGGACTAGTGAAGTTGAGTGAATAGGAAAATTGGAAAGAGTAAACATGAATTTAAAGGCATATCCACGAGTGGGGCTAAAAGGAACCTTTCCCAGCCCTCAACCCATCCGTAGGGGGACAAAGCACGGTACATAAGAGTTTGATGGAACATGGTGCTCTTGCTTGATGGGATACAGTGCCCACTGGTGGTTTCATGAGTGCTTCACACCCTTTGCAACAGGGAGAAGACTGCTTGACCCTCCACTCCCACATGCCCTGCCGTACGACTGTGATCGTTTTTCTTTCTTTCTCCAACCCTCTGTTCTCTCTCCATCTCCAAATCCTCTTTACTTGTATTTATCTTGATTCCTTTCCCCCATTCCCTGTGGCTAGGCTGTTGAGCTGTTAGTTACTCCAGTGGATATTTCTTCATTAAGTGGTCTAACTGAGTGTTAACAGGCTCTTATGTGAGTAAGTGCTCATCAGGGGGACTAATCCATTATGAGGTTTGTTCAACAGAGTAAGGTCTTCCTCTGCCTCCAGGGCCAGGTCACAGCTCTGGGACCATGACTTGCTCATGTGGTTATTGCATCAGGATGGTCACAAGAGGTCTGTGGCTTCTGGGAAGCTGTCTGACTTTAAAGGTTAAGAAGTCAGAATGATTTTCACTCAGAAATGTCAGAGTTTATTCCCATTGGATAGATGCGTGGTATGTATTGGATTGTATAAGGTACTAATAGCCATTCCTTCAAAACAGGCAAAAAAGTACATGAAGCATTATTTTAGGGTTTCAAATGGTTAACTCCAATTTCACTGTTTCTCTAGCTCAGCAGTACTGTCTGAGAGCTGGAGTTCTCTCTCACTTGCTAACAAATATTTAATGCTGACCATAGCAGTAAGATCTCATAAATGGTTAATTACCTCTACCAAAATCCGACAGTGCATTTACTCTTACGCTATAAAATATAATCCTATATAAACAGAAGTAAGCAACATGTCAATACTAAGTGGAATATATTTTGACAGAATCTTCATGATCTTGTATTAATTCCATTTCCTTCCTACCTAGTTCATGCTATTCATCAACAGAGCTCCCAGTCTCTTAAACAAATAATAATTCATAACTATGCATTTCCAAAGAATTGAAAAGAAATGAAAATAAGTCAAATTTTCAGTGTATTAAGTTGGAGGACATTTATTCAAAATGTCAGTATTTGCATGCAATTGTCATGTTAGCAAGGCACTTTCCTTTGTCAGTGTCAGCTGCTCTGTGATTAGGCTACATGTGGGATCCAAAAGATTTGGATTACACTTGTTTCAGACTTCCTGGAGAGCAGAAACATCCCTGCATAATGGGTCTTGCACAGTGCTGTCCGTTTCCAAACTCAAAATCATTATGGTAGGAGGAAGATCCTTTCAAGAGAAAATGTGGTGGTGCATCTACTTTTCGTTAACAAAAGCTGGAATTAGAGTCTCTTAGCTAGCTCAGTGACTGATCTGTCTTGAAGAGTAACCTTTATCTGACAGGGAGGAAAGAAAAATGAAATTAGTTTGTGGTATAAGTATAGCATCAGGGCTAATGGGAACCCCAAAACACACCAACATCCTGTAGGCCATGGAAGAACAGAAAGTAAAAGTATTCTGATAGATTCAGATAGATATAGGGAAGTTTTCAACCAAAGTAACCCTAGAGGCCAAATTCACGGTTAGACCAGGGTGACAGCCTAACATACAGGAAGAATAATAGATTTGCCTGGCAAGAAAACAAAGAAAACTATACACTGAGACCTGAAGCAGAGAACACTTTAATAAGAACGTCACTGAATGTATTTGATAATAGTCTATGTGGGTCAGCATAAACATATCTGAACAGTCACCATCTGAAACTAGGATGCCTTTAGAAAGGAAATGCAGGCTTTATGGAACAATATTTTAAAGAGTTTTCTCTAAGTAAATAGTCAAGTTAAAATTCAGCCTGTATGGTGAGTGCTATCCTGAATTTTTGCAATTAACTAGAAAGAGATGATGTTATTACATTAATATGTACTGAAAGGGTATGTAGAAGCCTCACGCATCAATAGGACTTCTTGATCCTAGGCACTGAATGAGCATAGGTCAAAAACCTAATAGTACCTAAATTAAATATGATTTTTTTTGTGTGTGTCCTATTTTTGAAGAGGTTGATTTGGGAGACCTAACATAAATTATTCCTAACTATCCAAAATACGGGAGTTGTAGATTATCTTAGAAAACCCCGTAATGTTTGGGGTTATGTTGGGTGAATGTTTTAGACATTCAACACTTCTTAACAAAAACATAGATCGATAGATAGATAGATCTTGGAGACTGGAGTGCTCTGTTTTAAGATTTGTGTTGATGGTTCTATAGTTGACATATAACTTAAACAAAAGAGATCTAAAACAATAAATAGTTTTCCTAGATATTTTATATAAATTGTAACAATATCATCATTTCTGCCTTGGAGCCTGTATTTAAATGTGGGAAGTCTAACCTTTGAGCTTCCAGTTTTATTGCAGATCCTACTTTTCCTTGGGTAATTTCCAAGTCAAGGACTAAAATTAAATTTATGCTCTTATTTTGAATTAATTATAGCCATTGCAGCACTGCAGCGAGAAAAGGAGATAATCCTTAATAGGATTCTTATTCATCTACAGATCATTGTAAGTGTGCATGAAGAAGGAACCAGCTCAGTGCTGCACTGCTGTGGTAAGAGGTAGCTTCATATTAGGAGGGGGTTTTCCAGAGTTCTAAATCCTTGTATGTTGTCTGTGATCTTACTCTGTTCCTGGGATTTCCTGGTAATAAACAAGTTCAAAGGGCTTTTTCTCAGGGAGGCAAACCACTACTTGATGACATGCATCAGGGAATGGATGTACACAAGGAAATTTTAGGGGTCGATACTTTCTGCAAATGCTTGTGCCACAGGATTATCTTGTCTCATTTTAGAAGTGGGAAGCTGCTTTGACATTACAGACAGAATTTACTGCTCAGTGTTTTTGAACAAATTCAGTCATGTAAATTCAGAGCCATTGTAAATACAAGCCCAGTCTTATACTGGACCAACGTTTCCCCAAAGGAAAATTAAGATGTTGAGGAAAAATATATATTGCAAAGGACTAAAAAAATAAATAAAATAATAAAAAAACAGCAAGACCAAAACCCAAATCCATGGAGCCAAACCCTCTGTTGGTGTATATTCTTGCTTTATACCAGTGCAGAATTTTAGCCAAGAGGTATAAAATATTTTCATCATTCTTTGCGCCACACTTTGACTCTTGCATCCAAGAGTAGTATTTTAAGCACAGCTTTAGGAATAATTCAACATATGAATTTGATAAGAACAATGTAGATCTTTTTAAACTCCATAGGAATGAAGCGCAGGCAATAATTTCTTTTTTCTATAATAGCAGTTATCAGTATCTCTAATGATGATCATATTGCATGTTTTTAATGCCTCATGTCACAACAAAAACCTATTTCAACTCATAGAATGATGTCATGGTGCAAACAAGGAGTCAAAAACTAGAACTAATGGAAGGAAAACATTTGAGATTTTTTTTTCTATTCTATTTTAGGGTAAATTTTCTCAAGCATTTTTTCAATCTATGTAGAGAAATTACAGCCCTGAGAAAGTGAGGAGCAGAAAACACCTGTAAGAGTAGTGATGTGATTTTCATCACACATCAATATGTGGTCATTTTTCTCCCTTGGTTTTCTCCCTTTGGCAAGTAGAGATAGATCAGCCCATGGAAGAGTGAAATAATGCTTTTCTGAAATAGTCATTTTACTGGTCTTCCTTGGCATTCATATAGCCTTGCTGTTCTTTCTTGATTCTTCCCACTGGTGAGAGTGCATCTCTGAACTCATGCAGTCAATGGTTGACAGATGTTTATTTGGTCTCACCTGACTCAGTGGCGTACAGGTAGCCTGTGAACCAGTCAAATAGGACATAAGATGGCTGACTTCACTATTTCCCTTTTGCCCTAACTGCTCAAAACAGCCATTTTTTTTCCCCAGTTATTTTATGTGAAAACTCAGCAGATTTGCCCATCTTCCAAAAATTTGTGGAACTAAAGACACCATTCTGTCATTTCTTTTGCCTCACATTCTTTGTAGCAGTTTGCTAATACTGGTATTTATAAGTCATATGACAAATTTTCACCCAGGGAAGGGGGAAGAGGCTATCTAATAAAATTCCCTTTACTCTTATTTGAAAGCAAAAAGTATTCTAAAGGAACAGAGCTTCTCATTCCTATGCCCTTCATCTCAGGGCATTGAAGACCTGATTAGTACCTTACTGAACTCTATTATAATTTTGTGGATTTCCACTCAGTTTTCCTGCATTTCCTCTAAAATGGAACTTTTCTATCGATCAGAGGTGTGAACCATGTCATATTTTTCAGAACCTTTATCTGATCTTACCTCAAGTACACCTCATCTTGCTTTTTTGGAAGAGTACGTTCTCTGCAATTCTATAGCTATAGAATTCTATGTACATTATCCTAATACAGTGTATTAGCTATCCCATATTTGTGGCAGACCCTATATGCTTTTGTGCTGCATAAAGCACAACATTAGATATAGCTTCTATAGTTTCTATATTCTTCCAGCTTAGCATTTAAATCAGATATTTTAGTTGCAAGTGGTGTCCCTGTTTCATTCCACGCTTTTGTCAGAATTGTTTCTTGCCCTTCATGAGTACTGCTGAGTTCCACAAGCTCACAGAGCAGAGTGCCTCCTTTTGTTTGTATTAACTTCCTATTTACTAATTTCACTTGATGTCTTTTTTTTTTCTTTGCATTATGTGAAATTGTGCATAAGTACTCTTTGTTGGTATTCCCCATATCAGTTATCATTCACAGAAACTGATGAGAAAAATTTATCTCCAGTGACACAGTGTTGACGCATGATATTGAGCTGATGATGTACAACTGAAGAAAGAAATTACAGTCTAATAAATGTTGTTCTAGACATCATTTCACTTTTCTGAGAAGACAAGGTTGTGATATCAGGGTTGTGATATCAGGGGTGTGATACGGTGCTGAGTGCAGTGGGAGAGCTTTGGCCAGTGATGTCCCCCAAGGGTCAGTACTGGGCCCGCTGCTGTTCAACTTGTTCATCGATGACTTGGACAAGGGCACAGAAGTTTGCAGATGATACTCAACTGGGTGGAGTGGCCAACAGTCTAGAGGACTGTGCTGCCATTCAAAGGGACCTGGACAAGTTGGAGAGCTGGGCAGAGAGGAACCTCATGATGTTCAACAAGGACAAGTGCAGGCTCCTGCTCCTGGGGAGGAATAACCCGAAGCACCAGTACAGATTAGGGACTGACCTGCTAGAAAGCCGCTCCACAGAGAGGGATTTGTGAGTCCTGGTTGACAACAAGTTAACTATGGGGCAGCAGTATGCCCTTATGACCAAGAAGGCCAATGGGATTCTGGTCTGCGTCAGGATGAGTGTTGCCAGCAGGTCGAGGGAGGTGATCCTGCCCCTCTCCTCAGCGCTGGTGAGGCAGCACCTGGAGTATTGGGTGCAGTCCTGGGATCCCCAGCACAAGAGGGACGTGGATCTTGTAGAGAGGGTCCAGAGTAGAGCAACAAATATGATTAAGGGACTGGAACATCTATCATATGAGGAAAGACTTAAGTAAGCTGGGCCTGTTTAGCTTGGAGTAGAGAAGACTGGGAGGGAATCTTATCAATATGCATAAAATACCTGAGGGAGAATGTAAAGAGGATGGGCCCAACCTCTTCTCGGTGTTGACTAGCGACAGAACAAGGGTTAATGGCTACAAATTAAAACACAGGAAGTTTAATCTCCATGTGAGAAAGAACTTCTCTACTGTGAGTATGACAGAGTCCTGGAACAGGCTGCCCACAGAGGCTGTGGAATCTCCTTCTCTGGAGATCTTCCAAACCCACCTGGATGCAGCGCTGTGCCACGTGCTCAGTGTGTCCCTACTTGAGCAAAGGGGTTGGACTAGATAATCTCCAGAGGTCCCTTCCAACCTCACCATTCTGTGATTTTATGAAGACAAATTAGAACGTTAGAATTAATAAAAAACTTAAGACACAAGTCTCTGTTGAATAAAGATGAGCTAAACTGGGTTAAAATGAAAATGAAAGGTCATATCTTTTGCCATTGGCAAATATCCAGTTTATATCATAATTTAGTAACCTCATATGCTAGAATGGTATTGCTTGTTACCCAGACTGAGACTGTGAAAATAAGATAGTGTTTTCTGCAATTGAACAGGATAGGATTGATGATATTTTTAGAGAAGAATTTGTCTTTGCCTGAAAGACCATTTGCATGGAAGAAATGAAAATAATAATTATTGATACATATTTTTTGTACTGAGAGAAAAAATTTGCCAGCATTTTCTGAGGAAGAAAGAGCATATGTTCACCAAGAGAAGGAGACACTTTCAGTTTTAGCAATAAAACATGATAGTCTTTGCAGGGAATGTTTCTCTGTAATTATATAAACCTGAGTTAAGGGAATAAGTCACAAGACCAAAAGATAAACAGTGAATCTCTGTAATCTCCCAAATGCACAGGATGTATTATTAGAGGTAGATGAATAAAGGAATCAAAAGATATAGCTTAGTCCCAGTTTAATAAGCTAGTATCCAGCTACATCAAAAGACTGAATATATACTTGTCACATGAAAGTTAATTGAAGCATATGCTGAACTGCTTGAAATGCAAAAGAACTGGCCTTGGGCAGAGCTGCTGGTCCACCAGGCTCTGTAGAGATAATGCTGTCAAGCCAGACAAAGCACTGGGCAGGACTGGGGCTGAAACTCATAACTTATTCAGTTTCATTCGGCTCACCAAGTAAACTTTTACCAAGATTACTTTAATTCTGTTGGCAAAAAGAGCATTACTAGTCTTTAGAGAGTATATGAAGCACTATGCCGTGTTATTACAATGCTGTACTGAGAGAATCATGGGAACTCGGGAATTGTGAACATAAATGAAGACATCTCTTTTCCAAGATTGTGCAGCTGGTAGCTGTACTTTTTTACTGCATGAAGTCAGAGGAAACAACTGCTTAAAGGTGGGGATCAGAAACACTAGATTATCTAATATGATGTCTGCAAGAGCTATTCATTGGATTTGCTGGCTTCTCTAGGAGTGCATAGGGAAAGTGCAGAACATTTTGATGTTTCAGCACGTACAGTCCCTTTGGAGGATGCTGCTGGGGACGTTCCTTATCTCATGAAGATGTGATAAAGGCACCTCAACAGCAGCAAGTGGGGCATAAACTTCCCTCTGGGGCTGCGGTAGCAGTTTTCCACCTATGGTCACCAGTATTAAATGGGAAGAGAGATTGCTCCATCTGTTTTCGTCAGACCCTACAGCACCCTACTGCCTGGCTGCTGGGCCCCCAAGCCCTTTGAACCCAAGCTCCTCAGATCTTGCCTCCGTTGTGGCTGTGCTGGAGTCCTCCCAGCCATCCCTTTATTCCTGCTGCACATGGACAAGGGTTAAGTCTCAAGTGAATTATTTGGGGCTGTGTTAGCAACATTTTTTCTTGTGCCTTTGCTAGGTCTTTCTTTGTGTCTTACCTGTGGAGCTCCACATAGAGCCTGTTTTTTTCCATGCCTCTTCTTTAGGTCAGTTTCCCTGGGATCTCCCTCATAGCGTCTTCCCAACTAAAGCATGGCATTAAAGCATGGCAGACTAATGGGTAGAGAAACATTTCTGGAATATACTGGACTATTTTGTGAGACAACAGGGCTTTGTTTTCTCATGGTGGTTGGACTGGAAAGGTTGTAACTATGACAAAAGCAGAGTGTTGACAGATAAATTTTTGAGTGATGTTGGGAAATAGCAGGTTGATGACAGTCAGTTGAGAGCATTTGTCTGAGGCGACACAAGGTTGGGTTGACATTGAATGGATGGATGGATGGGCGCAAACCCATGCCTGCAAAAAACTCTGTCAATGGAATTCTGTACTGCAGGCCTGGTTTACTTCTTAGTATAGAAAATACTGTAGTGGACAAGCTCCATCATTTTGTCACTGTCCACAAATCATGATAAGGGTCATCTGAAACTAGAAATTGAACAAACTTTAGCAAACTCTTTAACAAAGAATTAGACCCTCCTCCCGCTTCAAAGCTAAGGCATATGTGCACCATGATCCTTTAAACTTGATGTTCTCAAATAGACAAAGGGAATGTTCAAGGTCTGATTACCTGCCACCTTTCAAAAGTGCTAAATTCATTTGAAAGATGAGTGCTGAAAGTGGTGACAAGTGGAATGACATTGCATTGTCGAAAATGTAACAACATTTCATATGTGGAATAGAGTGGCAGTTTCCCTTTCAAACTGGAGAGCAGCATCATGAGTCAGAGATTCAACATAGCAGTCTCCTCCCTGTGGATAGCGTGCACATTGCAAGAGCTAATTTGCCAGGCCTTCTGCTGTAGATTCTAGCCCAATATTGCTAGTAAACAATATAAAGCAGGGCTAGAGAGTGCTTGCTTGCATAAACTGACGTTTGGAAGTACCTAAGTCACTGCAGAGATCTACAGAAGTGCAATTCCAAATAAAAATGAACCATCATAAAGAAACTGCCCTCAAGTAAGCACCAGAAAAAATATACCACCATTTGTATCCATAAAATTGTCTTTTTTGCAGCCCTGCTACTGCTGCAATACAGCTTTTAAAGTAATGTCTTATTAAATTAAATGTATAATACTCTTGAACCTGTCATAACTTTAGCTAGATTTAATATTAAGGATGTTGTTTAGCTGCAGTAGTAGTCTGCTAAGCTCTTGAACATTTTGAAAAATATATGTATCAAGCAACACTTCAATTACAGTGTAATGTACAAGGGAATTCATTCTACAGGATGTCCATAATATCTGAAAGTATAGTACTTATTTGTATTTCTTCACAAAATATGAGAAGAAGGTTTCTCCTGAAGCACCGAGCACTTTTCCAGTTTGATCCATATACTCATGTTTCCTTTATTGACTCTTCTTGGGGATTTCCCCTTAACTTTGCTATGAGCTTAGCAACATTAGCAAAAATGCACTCTACAACTCTACCTCAGTTCAGTGGGGCACAGCTGTGAGTCCTTGGACTCATCACTGCCATAAGGACAAAAGGAGCCTCACAGCTGGCTGGCAATTTGTCACAGGCATCCCGAGAACCTGCAATGTCAAGTCATAGGCCTCAATTCAAGAAAGCACTGAAGCACAAAGCACTGATGCTTTGTTTTAAGGTTGTATCTAGCACTGCCCTAAGTGCATTTCAGGGCTGAGTAATTGTTGACTCCATGACCATTGACCACTAATAGAGAAAGAAATATGCACTTAGGGAAAGTGCCTTTAACCAGACCTTGGCCTGTGTTTTTGATATAGCTGAACTGAGATGAGAGTTGAAGTTGCTATCAAACCCGATAGGATGGAAGATGTTCAGCCTACCACAGGTAATACCAAATGTTTCTCCTACATCTCCTTTGCAATACAGTCTGGCAAGGAGAAGACCCTTTATAATCATAGCTGACGCCTTGTAGTTTGCCAAGAGCCTAAATATTATTTTCCTAAGTAATCTAAGGCATTAAAAGTAGCTTGTCCAAGATGATAGAGAAGAGCAGTGATAGAGCTGGATAGATGTCATGACTTCTCAGTCCCAGCTTGATGGTCTGCCTGCTAAAGTCTTCTGTCTCCAAGAATAAGAAAGGATGCCATATCTGGCTGTGTGTGGTTGTGCAGCCTCATGAAGAATGCCAAATGCCAAAGGTGTATGCTTATCTGTATATCAAGTTCTTCGTAAGTGTCAGTACTGATGAGTCAGTCTTGCTATGACTGCAGAGACAGACAACTAGGTCTGTTCATTGCAACATCTATCATTTGGCAGTCATTTGTCATGATTGCTCCAGGAGTATTTATTTAACCAAATGACACTGAAAACTCAGGACACAGCCCTACCACAACTACATTGTGCTGCTGTAGCAAGGAACTAGGGGAAAGGAAGATTTGGATTTTTTTTAATTGCTTTTTTAAAATCTGCCAATGTAGGATGTAGCAAATAAGAAAAAATAGAGACTTTTTTTTTGTTTATAGCTTTCATTAATTTTTAAGGAATGACTCAAAGAAATTGTTGAAAACAACCAATTGTGGAGGCTATATGATGAAGAGATCTAAGAGCCATTTTAATATTTGATGAGCCCAAAAGTCTGTCATCACTAATCACCTTTTAATGGCACTTGCCCTTTGGCTGGGTGTATGTGGTTCCATGTTTCTAAGGGACTAACTTTTTTGACTTTCTAATGAAGTACCACTTGAGCAGGGAGTAACAGTGGTGATAAGGAGTCATTTGGTTGCCATGTTCAGTTTAGCTTATGGTAAAATGGCAAATCAAAGCATATTGATATGTTACTTTAAACTCTCTGTTCCTTCTGATGGACTTCTCAGTCAAAGACCGTTAAAAAATCTGCTGAATGGAGCCTTATAGCACTTCTGCCTGTTGGACAGGTAAATGGAAGCATGGAGATGAATGCACCTAATTGAGCAAAACACTTAAAAAGTGTGCATCCATCCTCTTGTCGACTTGAGTGCTCATGTGTATGTTTTTAAGTTCGACTGAAAGCAGCAGGAGTTGGGTCTCTTTTTGAATGGTGCTTAGGCCTCTGTGCTGCAACCTATATTGAGTCAGAAACAAATCCACAGTGTAGCCAGGACTTAAACTTTGGAGTCCTGCTTTTCAATCAGCACATTGGACAAAAATATCGTTCACTCACTTGCAAAGCATCTCAGGTAGGGCTGGGAGGAGATATGCCTAGTAATAGACCACATCCATGAAAGTTTTAATATCTTTTTCAATTTTGATGGGATCAGTAGTGAACGTTTATTTGTGTCAGTCTATGGAACAGAGTTAAATGCTAATAGCAACAGCTGTATTTTTGGTAGGTTATACTAATACTGAGTTACTGACAAGTAGCTAGAAATGCAGTTTCTGAGTGATTTAGAAATACTGTGAATCCTGACTGAACTTCTATTGAGCTTTCCTTCCATTTGCTGTTTCAACATTAGAATCACAGATTCATAGAATCATAGAATGCTTAACGTTGGAAGGGACCTCTAGAGGTCATCTAGTCCAGCCCCTCTACACAGGCAGGGTCACCTAGAGCACGTGGCACAGGACTGTAACCAAGCGGGTTTTGAAGATCTCCAGAGAAGGAGATTCCACAACCTCTCTGGGCAGCCTGTTCCTGTGCTCTGTCACCCTCACTGTCAAGAAATTTTTCCTTAAGTTCCTACCTCCTCACAATGGGTCACCTCATAATGGGCCTCTTGTGAGCTCACAAAGGGCTGCCTCACTATGGGCTACCTCACAGTGGGCCTCTCGTGACTTCTCAATGGGCCGCCTCACAATGCGCCTGTCATGATCTCACAGTGGGCCGCCTCACAGTTGGCCGCCTAGCAATGTGCCTCTTGTGACCTCACAATGAGCTGCCTCACAATGGATCGCCTCAAAATGGATCGCCCCACAATGGGCCTCTCATGACCTCGCAATGGGATATCACACAATGGTCCGCCTCACAATGGGCCTCTCATGACCTCACAATGTGGCTCTTGTGACCTCACAATGGGCTGCCTCACCATGCGTCGCCTCACAATGGGCCGCCTCACAATGGGCCTCTCATGACCTCACAATGGGCCTCTCATCACCCCTCAATGGGCCGCCTCACAACGGGCCTCTCATGACCTCACAATGGGCCTCTCATGACCTCACAATGGGTCGCGTCACAATGGGCCGCCTCACAATGGGCCTCTGGCGACCTCACAATGGGCCTCTTGTGACCTCACAATGAGCCGCCTCACAATGGGTATGTCATGACCTCATAATGGGCCTCCTAACAATGGGCCTCCTAACAATGGGCCTCTCGTCACCTCACAATGTGCCACCTCACAATGTGCCTCTCGTGACCTCACAATAGGCCGCCTCACAATAGGCCACCTCACAATGGGCGTCTTGTGACCTCACAATGGATCACCTCACAATGGGCCTCTCATGATCTCACAGTGTGCCTCTCATGACCTCACAATGGGCTGCCTCTCCATGGGTCGCCTCACAAAGGGCCACCTCACAGTGGGCCTCTCGTGACCTCACAATAAGCCACCTCACAATGGGCCTCTTGTGACCTCACAATGCGCCGCCTCACAATGGGCTGCTTCGCAATGGACCTCTCGTGACCTCTCAGTGGGCCTCTCATTACCTCACAATGAGCCGCCTCACAATGGGCCTCTCCTGACGTCACAATGTGCCTCTCGTGACCTCACAATGAGCCACCTCACAATGGGCCTCTCATGACCTCACAATGGGTCACCTCACAATGGGCCGCCTCACAATGGGCCTCTCCTTGCCTCACAGTGGGCCACCTCACAATGGGCTGCTTCACAATTGGCCTCTTGTGACCTCACAATGGGCCGCCTCACAGTGGGCTGCCTCACAATGGGACTCTCATGACCTCACAATGGGCTGCCTCACAATGGGCTGCCTCACAAGGGGCCTCTCGTCGTCTCACAATGGGTTGCCTCACAATGGGCTGCCTCACAAGGGGCCTCTCGTCATCTCACAATGGGTCGCCTCACAATGTGCCGCCTCACAATGTGCCACTTCACAATGGGCCGCCTCACAGTGGGCCTCTCATGACCTCACAATGGGCCACCTCACAATGGGCTGCTTCACAATTGGCCTCTTGTGACCTCACAATGGGCCGCCTCACAATCGGCTGCCTCACAATGGGCCTCTCGTGACCTCACAATGGGCTACCTCATAATGGGCCGCCTCACAATGGGCCTCTCGTGACCTCACAATGGGCCTCTCACGGCCTCACAGTGGTCCGCCACAAAATGGGCCCCTCATCACCTCACAATCGGCTGCCTCACAATGCTGCTCTTGTGACCTTACAATGGGCCTCTTGTGATCTCACGATGGGCTGCCTCACAATGGGTGTCTCATGACCTCACAATGGGCCTTTCGTGACCTCACAATGGGCTGCCTCAGCATAGGTCGCCTCACAATGGGCCACCTCACAATGGGGCTCTCGTGAACTCACAATAGGACGTCACACAGTGGGCCGCCTCACTATGCTCCTCTCGTGACCTCACAATGGGCCGCTTCGCAATGAGCCTCTCGTGCCCTCACAATGGGCCTCTCCTCACAACAGGACTTTCATGACCTCACAATGGGCTACCTCACAATGGGCTGCCTCACAATGGGCCTCTTGTGACCTCACAATGCGCCTCCTCACAACGGACCTCTCATGACCTCACAATGGGCTGCCTCACGATGGTCCGTCTCACAATGGGCCTCTTGTGACCTCACAATAGGCATTTTCCAATAGGAAAATAAGAATTAATCAAAAGTAATAATCCAGATGTATTCAGACAATACATTTTCAGACAGGAAAATGAGAATTAATCAAAAGTTAGATGTCCTTGGAAAAGCTTTTTTTTTTTTTCTTGCTCAGGTATTCACAGCTGCCTTGATGCAAAAGTACCTAGAATATCTATATATCTGTGTCACAGCAGCTCAGGTGGTTATGCTGTTTTAGAAGTCTTTGATTTATTCATTTATTGATCCAATCACAATGTGACATACTGGGAAAAACGAATCATTTAAGAAATGGGAATAAAAGTAAGAGATTGTTTTTTTAATTAAGGTTAAGTAGCTCAGTTTTTTTAAATGTAGTATTTTGAAGAAAATTAGTAGATTAGAGACCTTCACAATGTCGTTCTTTCAGGAAAAGATTCCTAGAGAATTCAGATTGTGTTCATTTGGCACAGTTGTCTACATCTTAAAAGTTATTTTTTATCAAGTGATTATATCTTTGTGAAGTTATGTAGGGCTGGGTAGTTAAAGTGGAACAAAATAATTTCAGGCATTCATTACATTTGCAAAGGCAATAACATTGGTTTAATTCATTCAAAGTAAGATATTAAATCTTAGGTTCAGATCCTATTTGTCATACTGTCGAAGCACTGTGTCTTCATGGATCTCAGTTGAAATGACAGAATTTCTAGGAGAATCGTCATTGAAGATTTCATTACCTGCATCTTTCACAGTTTCCTTGCTTTTAAAAGAGAGTGTAAAACTGGCCTAACTTAAAATAGATTAACAGGTTTGGTTAATCAATAATTTCAGTGTTTATTCATTTCCTTGGTTAGGGAGTGCCAAATATATGTTAGAAATTTGGTTCTTCAGAAACAGTTCCTTAGGAGATTCTGTTGAGAAATCTGTCATGTTAATAATTGCTGCTCTGGAAGAGAGAAGTTCAGATCATAGCTTACTGCTTCTTACGAAATTAGATGAACGGCAAAAAGGAAATGTTTAGCATTCTCTGGTTTAGCCTCTTGCTGCCATCATGACTCTGCTCATGAGAGTCTAAAGCAATTACTTCTGACTCTTTCCTTTGTCTTTCTCAGGTTGGGGGCCACACCATGCTGCCCATTCGTTGGATGCCTCCAGAGAGTATCATGTACAGGAAGTTTACCACAGAAAGTGACGTCTGGAGCCTGGGGGTTGTTTTATGGGAAATCTTTACCTATGGCAAACAGCCATGGTATCAGCTCTCAAACAACGAGGTGTGTATAAGGAAGGATGGCACTTTATATGATGATGTGGCTTCTCCATGAAAGGGATAGAAATATATTTAGTCAAAGCAGTAACTCTGATTGTAAGTATTTATGGCATTGTCTTGAACACTATGGTTGAAGTTCATCTTTTTCACTCTTTTCTCCCTTAAGGTAGAAGGATAGGAGTTAATTTAAGTACAATTGGACCAAGTTGGGATGTAGCTTCTTCCTTTGGCAATGGAAAGGATCTTACCTGACTTTGGGCGATTTCTGTTACACATCAAGACATGTCATTGTTGTAGAGTGGCTGTTCTAAACCAGTCTTCAATAAATTGAAAGATTCTGGAGATTTTCTGAGACTGCCATGAGAAGCTAACTCTTTTATAGGTGAGTCTCATGTAGTTTGCACAATCACACTGATCCTTTCTTTGTGATTTTTCATAGGTGATTGAGTGCATCACTCAGGGCCGAGTCCTGCAGCGACCTCGCACATGCCCCAAGGAAGTGTATGACTTGATGCTGGGCTGTTGGCAACGAGAGCCTCACATGAGGCTCAACATCAAAGAAATCCATTCCCTTCTCCAGAACTTGGCCAAGGCATCTCCAGTCTACCTGGATATTTTAGGCTAACGCCTCCTAGCATTTCTTCTTATGGGCTGCGTGAATGAATGTGTTCAACTGCCGCTGAACTCCATTAAAATGTGTTCTTAACTTTGACAGTATTAATGACAAAGTTGTGGAGAAGCTTTCAAAGGGCAAGCAATGTGCACTTCTCCATCTGTAGACACAGTACTGACATTTAAGACATTATTGAGACATATCTCTTTTCTCTCTCTCTGTCTTTCAGTTTCTATCATTTTTTCTCTCTTCTCTCTTTCTAATCAATTTGGCTTCTGCATTATTGTAACTCTGCATAGACAAAGGCCTTAAAAACCTGATCTGTTATATCAGCAGACTCTCCAGTTTGCCCACCACAACTAACAATGCCTTGTTGTATTCATGCCTTTGATGTGGATGAAAAAAAGGGAAAAATATATTTGACTCGAACTTTGTGATTTCTGCTGTACAGATACTGGGAGTTTCTATGGATTCACCTCAATTTTTTTGCTTCAGCATGTGGGTGGACAAGAAGCCTACTGTTGTCTACATGAAGCTTATTTCTTGTGGGGATAACGCCAAATGGCGAAAAAACAGCATTGTGAGATGCACTGTCTGGAGAAACTATGGGATCAGATGGCATCCAACTCCACTAAAAAAAAAAAAACACTGAAATGATTTGATGGAAGCAAGAGGGAGTTTAGCACTTTCCTGGAGAGATTGTTCAAGTTGATGCTTGGCCAGCACTTTTCATTAACAGATACAAGTCTATGGTAAAAGGGAAAAAGATGCTGCCTGCAGCGCACACAATTATGGTACATCATGATAAACTAAACACATGCCCATATTGTCATGCCATTGGTATAGAAATGTTTTCCAGCTCATCTTTGGTAATAAAGACTGAAGCTACAGATGTACAGTATTAATTTCAGGATCAAGTGTTGAAGTAATGGTTTTGATAAAAGATAGGGCAAGCTATTGATTCTGGGGCTGGCGTATCTTATACTGTGCTTGGCCAGCAGCATATTCCTTACTTCCTCAAATCTTTTTATCTTTTCTTTTTTTTTCTTTTTTTTCCAACCATGCAGCCGAAACCATGCATGGTCTTCATCGACTAATGCCCTTTGTGCAGAAACTGTCATTCATCTTGTAGTACACCCTATTATGCATAGCAAACTCATAATGGTATAACTTATATTTCATTAAATGGAGCTAATGGAGGACATTAGCTATGTTAAAATGCCTTTACAATGTTACAGATACAACAGGCTGATACTACATGAGTAATGTAAAGCACAGAGATTGCTGGTTATGTTTGAGCCATGGCAGAGAATAGTGAGATCCCTGGAGAAAACAAATGTGACTCTGAGGTTATGGCTTGCTAGTCAGAGGGCACACACCAGAGCTCAGCACTACATTCCTGTCAGTACTAGTGCTGTCATTCTGAGCATCCACTCTTTCTTAAATTATTAATTTTTGTTTGGATGGGCATTGTACGTGTACAGCATTTGCATGGCCACTGTGTTTTTGACAACTGCATGGGCATATCTGTTATTTTTCAAACTGGAAGTTGAAGATTTCTGATTTAGAGTTAGGATTATTTTTAATATGAATTCTTACAAAAAAAAAAAACCCTACCCTACCTATTCCTCAAGACTTTTGCCTCCCTCTGTGAGGGGGCATTACTGCAAAAAAAAGTTATGTTTCTTTTCTTTTTCTCGTTTGTTTCTTCTTAACAATATGAGCCAGATCAAAATAGTCCTCCATCTATGTTAGGGGTATTTTATTTAATAAATTAAGCATTTTATTTTTGTAAGTGTTCCCATGACATTTTTAGTATATGATTTGCTTGCATATATTATGTATTGAGGCACTTTAGTTTTTTTCTTCAGAAATTTTTAGAACTAGTAGTAAAGATTTTTCGAACATTTTTGGAAGAAAAGTTTACTGGACAGTAATGGAGTTTTACCCTTCTTAATGTCATTGAAAAGGCAGCATTACAAATAAACATGACAGTGTAACTATGAAGCCATACTCAGTATTTCTTTAATAAACTAAGTGTTATTTCTTATCTTCTGCTGAACTGGAAACACTCAAAAAGCCAGAGGAAGATTCCTACAAAATGGGCCTTAAGATTTTATATAGACTGTCTTGGAAGTTCACACTGAAAGTTGGATAATGATGAGCATCCAGTGAAACCCATCTGCTTGAGAATCTGAATTTTGCTTTTTGAAGGATTTTGAAGTTCATTTTCAATAAAACAGAAGGGGGAGAAGGAAGATGCCAGAGACTGCTGAGGCTGTATGATGGGAAAGGATTGCAGGTGTTGGTAGGGGAAGCTTCTGCCTGATACATTCTCTCTTAGTTTCTTAGGAGCTTTAGAAAAAAAAAGCATCTGAGATGCTCTTCTGTGGGAAAGCAGGCTCTAGCCTGAAAGCAACCAGGTGGGTTTTGCAAACACTGAAAGAATGTATACCAAAAAAAAAAAACACAAACCAACAAAACCCTGAATTTGTACTTAGAGACATCTTCTTTTCGATTCACTAGTGAGACTCTTAGAGTTATTTCAGAAAATAAATAGCGTTGCAATGCATTGTGCAATAACATAGCAGTATGTTAAACTTCTAAAGGACCAAATGTTCTTCAGAGCCACTGGTATGAATAACCTTGACCTATATCATAAATGTTCTTGATAGTGCTTACAATGTATAATCAAAATAGACAAGCTGTTAACTATAGCTATACATGTTTTGCGTTTATTCATGAAAAGGTGGGTAAGTTTAGCAAAATGAGTAAAGAAGAAGAAATGTGTTCAAATCACAGTATGGGGTGGGTATATGTGCACATTCATCATGCTTGCACTGTTAGCTAAATCATGTACACTGAGTAAATATGACAATCAGGTTCATTTAAAAAGTCTTTATGGGCTACGCTATAAACTGATCATATATATAATATATATTATATATGTGTGTTTACATATGGCATATATATATACACACACATAGCATATACATGTATGCGTATGTCTGTTGTATTTTATTTATATATGTGCAGACATGCATGCACATTATGGGCTGTGTGTATATGTATAAATTTGCATACACCTATGTGATTACAAATGATAATTAGAATAGAGTGCTGTTAATAAATTGATAAAAGTCTGCTAAGTAACCAAAACCATTTTTTTCTTTTGATGTTTCTTTTCCTATGTTTTTAAGACTCGACTCTTTAACTGGTGTGCAGCAGAGGAAGTGCTAGAATGCCAGAGATACAATGACAAGCACTTTTTTCTTCCCCTAAGTGATTGCATAAAAACATTTTTACCATTCCCATATCACTTGTTGATTTCTCACAAGGAAATGAACAGATTAGCATCTGAGCTCCAAAAGCAGAGTTGGATTTACCATCATTTTGGGGTTTGTGCTATTGTTTTATTGTCCTGGAATAACAGTGCAGCTCCATTAGCTTTTTATATTCATCTGCAGTAACAAAATAATTCCAAGAATGAGCTGGACTATTCAGACTGCAACACAACTTGTAGGACACTGGTGAGAACGCTAAAATTCAGCGGTAATAATAGCAGCATTCGCCACACTTTGTCCTTCATCCTCCATAGATCTGCAGAACTCAGTATTGTGAACAGATATTTGTACAGTAACAGCCACCCATGATGCATGATGGAGTGTACCCTTTTTAAAAGGACTTACTTTGATTTGTAAATCAATATATCTATATATTGTATATGGTTTGATAAATATATTTTTCCTTTTTCCCCTTTTACTCCTTCTTTTCTCTTCTTTCTCTTTCTTTCTTGCTCTCTTTCTCCCTTTCTTCCTCTCTTCCTCTCTCTCTTTCTCCCTTTCTCTTTCTCTCTTTCTTCCTTTCTCTCTTTCTCCCTTTCTCTCTTTCTTTCTTCCTCTCTCTCTTTCTCCCTTTCTCTCTTTCTCTCTCTTTTCCTCTTTCCCTCTCTCTTACCCCCTCTCTCTGTTTTTTTTCTTTATTTAATTTCTCCTTCCGTCCCTCCTTTTGTTTCTAGTTTTCTCATTTCTTATTCTCCATCCCTTTATCCCACCTTTTTTTAAGATAGATTATTTTTGTTGTGGTTGATGTAAGCTTTTAAAAAACTCTCTTAAAAAGGAGATAAATAACCCAGTAAAATGGTCAGGTCGCTGGATGACTAAGGTACAGCGCACATGTTGGCATATGTGGTCTCTGGGTTGTTGCAGCCTGTAAATGAATTTCAAATACTGCTATAAAATGTGAGAGAGGGAAGTGGGGAGGGGCTGGGGAAGAGATGGGGGTTTCTAATCAAAGATGAAGGTTTTGATAGCACACGAAGTTGTATATTCTTGTTGTCAGGGCTGGGATGAAACACTGCTGCTTTGAATCAAGAGGTCCTTGAAGAGCCTTAGTTAAAATACCTTTGTTTTAGGGGGGGCTTTGGGTTTATTTTGTTACATTCATCATAAATATGAAGCAAAAAAAAAGTCTACATGTTGCAGGGAAAACACTGTGAATTTCACAACAGCAACCAAGTGACTATTTTGCCATCTTTTAAGTATACGTCTCAGGAGAAGAAATGGGAAATGATGGGTGTATTATTTTACCGTCTATGCATTCTAGACCAGGTCTATGGGGTTTTTTTGTTTGCTTGTAGAAGGTTCTGCATGACGACCAGCTGGTGTTTTATAAACACTAACTACTTTGGGCAAGGATAGTAGAAGCTGCTTGTAGTGAGGCTGATATTGACAGGAAAATGTAAGAAAACAGAGATCAAGTCAAATCTTTCTAGAGGCCTATATCTTGCAGCTTATATGTATCTTTCTGTATCTTAAAGAAAAGCAGCTAAGAATGTTTTATATACAAGTAATTTAATTCAACATTGATGTTTAATTATATCACCAGTAGAGAGAGAACCAATTAATTACAAAATATTTGTCCCAGCCCTGCTTTCCGCCTATCCTTTATGTATGTATATATTTCTAGATATCTCTCTTTGTCATCTAATAATAGAGAGAGGGAGATGTCTACATATAAATATAAATCTCTATATTGTCACCAAACTGTGACCTGGTGTTTAGAGCTATCTTTCTCCTTTCATTTTTTTTTCTGTTATTTATTTATTTACCTATCTATTTATTTATTTATTTTTAAATGTGATGTCTCTGTGCAAATATTTAGTGGTTCTTGTTTTGCAGTTTGTTATAGCAGTCATTGCTTTAAAACTTTCATTGCATCTTGGCTGATTTCAAAGTGATGCCTAGATATCAGTGTTAAAAGTTTTGTTTGTGAATCATGTGACCAGCTTCTCTCAACATGACATGGAAAGTCTCTTGTATTACAGTGTATTTAATAAAAATGATGTCTTACAATAAACAATGTCATCCAAAAGAAAGATACAATGATTACTTTAAAAGATAAGTTTTTTTTCGTGAAGTGTTGTGTGCTGTTTTCCTTGGTTTGAATGCCTTTGTTTAGCTCCATTCCTTTTGGAATGACTGAAATTAAGGGAGAGTTTAGTATGCTTAAGAACATGGTATATTTCATTCTAAAACCTTGAGTAAAAGCCAGATCACTGAACTAGGTGAGGAAAGAAGAGTCCCAAAGCAATAAGAAAATTAAATATCCCATCTGTACGTAGTCTGTTAGGGTCTTTTTTATTCTTTGTTTTCCAAAATGAAGATCCTGTTTGTATGCTTACTCATTTGAGGAGCAATATACATATTTATCTTCTAGCACAAACAATCCTTCAAGAAATATGTTAATGCTGTCTGCAAATATCTTTCTGGATTTTGTTTTTGTTGTTTTTCGTTCAAAATGTGACTCTGAAACCACGATGCCATTAATAATGTAGTAGTGTGTGGAGCTGTTCTTTCTAACTCCCAATCTAGAATTAATATATGGTGAGCAAATTCAGCATTAACTCCACGTGCTTGAGGAACATCACTTTCAACAGTCAGAGCATAGAGTGCCTGGACATGCAACATAGCTTCAGCAACTTGAATAAAGATCCCTTCATGAGCTCTTGATTTAAACCAAACCCTTCAAGGCTGGAGCAAGACAGTACAAGAGCTACCTTATGCCTTCAGCTGTCTCTCTTTGCCAAGAGACCATGCCGAGATTAGAGAAGCTGCCTACAGAGATTCAAAAGGTTGAAGGGAAATGATCTTCTGAAAAGATGCCTCAGCATAAAATTTGAAGCTATGAAAATAACCTTGGACTGCAATAAAAAGCTCTGTTGGCAACTTACGTTCATCCAGTGAAATCTGCCTTACCGCCTTAGGTAAGCTGGGCCCCTGCCAGGGTCGATGGGTTTTGTTGCCACGCTGAAATGAAACACCTCGCTGCTGTCGACCGGTTGCGATGAAGCACTTTTGACAACAGCCCGAGGCTCGTTGCCTGTGGATGCTCCCAGCACTGAGCCTGTGTAAGCAGGGCTTGGCTGCCCTGTCTCCTCACAACTTTGCTCTTTCCCAGGGAATTTTTAAGGCCTCCACATGCAGGACCAGGTGGTGCCACTTGTGCATAGACACCCTGTTCAAGAACTAACTTTGTGTTTTGCTGTACGATGGCAGAGTACCCATGCCCAGTGGGGCCCTCGATGGCCTCAAAATACAGTCAGTATTTTGCAACTCCGACTCTCGGCCAGACTGCACTTTTTGGGCTTATCCTCCCCAGGTGCCTTGTGGCTTGTACTTATCCTGCCCTGACTAATAACAGTGACAAAGCCCTGTATTATTTTCAAAGTGATTGACACTGCCTGTTGATTCCTCCAATTAGCATATTTAAATGGCTGTAATAATGTATGTCCAAAACAGTGAGAAAGTTTACAGGAAGAAGGATGGTCTAAGAAAGGACAGGACCAGGCGGATTTCAATAATCCAGCTCACAGGCTCCTTTATTATTATTTATGATAAGCAGTAGGTTCAGAGAGAAAGGTCCTCATGCAAGAGAAGAACATTTGAAGTGGTCACTCAAAGAGTCTCTCATCATGCTTCTATGCTAAAGGCCCCGTGCTTCAACTTCTTGAGTATGGATTGACCTGCACAACACAGATAGTGCTCCTGCAGCAACTGCCAGATTTGAGGGATCAGAAAGTGTAGGGATTGGGTCTATTTTTATCCATAATGCAATGAATAGTAAAAATAATTTTAAAAGGCTCTAATATGAATAGAACATAGGTATGGAAAAACAATTACCCTACTTCCCGAAGCTGATAGACATATTGCATGAAAATAGGTGCTACCACAAAAAGAACTGCAAACAAATGGTCAAAATTTGAACTAAAACACAGTCCAGATCAGGGACTATCAGTGCTGCTGAGAACAGAGGGATTTGCTGGTTGTGCGCTTTCTGTCAGATGTCTGTGCTGAATGGCTGCAGGGAACAGGGTTGGATGGGAAAAGATCATGAACAGGACTTTGTTTAAAGTATGATGTGAATACTAGAATATGTCTGTTTTTGCTGTCCCACTATGAAGCTTAAAAACAAATAACAGACACTTGGCAAATTAATTACATACATTTGGGAACTTTTTTTTTGGTACAGACAATGATGTTTCTAAGCCTAGTAGTGGTGCGTTTCTGTACAATGATTCTAGGAAGGTCCAGATGTGCCACTCTGTAGTTGTGCTGTGCATATATATATATATATATATGTATACATATACACACACACACATATATATGCATCTGTATACACATATATTATGTATACTTTTACATATACTTTTTTTTTCTTGAATAGCTTGTTTAAATACATAAAGACCAGTGCTGCTATTACTGTTTAGCTTGTGACAGCATGAACAGCGCCGGCTCTGTGGTTATATGTTCTGGTCCCGCCAACCAGCCCAGTTAGAAGTTTTTGGGAATTAACAGGTGATTTACCTGGGATCAGCAAGCACCAGGACTATTGATACGGGAGATTTCCAGGAGATTCACACTTCTGGAAACCCAGAGTCACTCAGTGGCAGGAGCAGGGATGTGGAGAGAAGTTTAGCACCTTCTGGCTTGCAAACTGAAAGCAATTTGGAAGTTTTCCTGCTACTTGACTCATCACAGGAGAAAAAACAGCTCATCTGCAGAGCACAGAGCACCCATCTTTATGCCCTTCTGACCCTGCTAATAGCTTAATCCTGGACAATATTTAAATTTATTTTTTTCCCCAGCATTCACTACCAGGGAGAAGCTTTTGGACTGGGCCACAGCCCTTGGTGGCAGCCTGGTTTCACACAAGTAAGTACTCCTTCTCCTCGGTGCCCTGCTACTGTGGAGTGGCAGATGCTCCGGGCGCCCACAGCCCCAGGAAGCAGTGATGTCCTGTGCAGGGGCGAGTGGCTGAGGCCTCGCTCAAATCTCTGCCTGCCGTCCTTCACCGTGGTTGACTGCCGCTGTCTCGAGGCAGATGCTGGCAGTGGGGAGGGCAGAGCTGGGCTTTTGCCATGGCAGGGTCAGGCCTCCCTTCGTGTGTTGCGCTGGGTGCCCTGTCCCTCAGGCAAGCCAAGAAAGCCGTGGGAAATCGCCCCTTTTTCATTCCCTCAAACACACCTCTCTATTCCCAGCCTCCACGTGGCAGTGGATAAATCACTCAGTAGCACTTTGCTGCCTGAGCGGTCTTGAGATCAAAAACCAAAATATCTACCCTGGTTTTACTTCCCCGGGCGAAACTGCCACTGACCCATGTAGCTGCAGGGTCTATTGCAGCACCCCTTGGGTGCATGCAGCCTGTTTTAAAGGCCCTGCTGTGGGACACACACCCCCCCACACTCCCACGGCCCCTTTCCTCACACGGAGCTTTCCCGGAGGGAGCCCAGCCGCTCCCTCCCCGCTCCTTTGGGAACGGCACCCGCTCGCAGAGCCTGCGGCCCCGTGGTTTCCTAGCAACCCGGGATCGAGGCGGGATGCGGCACCGGGCGCCCGGTGGCGCGCGCAGGCGGCGGGGAGGCATCTGCGCACTCGGCTTCCGTGGACGCGGTTTCTAAAGCTGGCACTTATTTATTTAGTCCTATTCCTTTACTCACCCCGTAATTTTTATTTTTATTTCCATCCCCCCCAGCACCTAAGCTATTCTACTAAAAGCACTGCTGACATCCCTGGCTCCTATAATTAACACTTCACAAAATCGCAACCCAGAGCTGCAAGTCTCAGAGACAAAGCAGAACGAACATATGGATCTTGTACTCCTGCTCCCCCTCATGACCCCCTCTCCCCCGTTGCAGGAGAGCATGTCTGCTTGTCTTCCAGTCTTTTTTTTTTTTTTTTTTTTCTTTTTCAAGCCGTTACATAAGAAGAAAAGTCTCTGCAAATAACCCGTTGTAAACTCAGGTCATCCCTTTCCATTTATATTTCTTCCCACTGCTTCGTGATTTGGGGAGTTACTTTGACAAATGTCATTAGCAAAGGCAACCTAACGAGGCTCAAATGAGCGAAAGCAGATGGGAAGTAAACAGGGTGCCTCCAATACCGCAGAGGCCACTAAGCAAATATGTACTTTGCCTGCTTAAAATAACACCTATTGGCAGTAGACACTGTCAGCTTTTTTTCACCAGTGGGAGACTAATCACTCTGGCAAGGGCTCTGCGCTTTGCAAGCCATTGCAGTGCTTCTTGGCTCAGTCTTGGCACGGTGCACCTGAGTATAGACCAGGCAGAGCAAGCCCCAGTCACAGCATTGTCCCAGGGGTGCAAAACCTAGGAGCACATTCATAGCAGGACACAGGTTTCTTAGAGCTTGTTTTCAGAACAGACTTGCTGCTAAAACCTGCAGCCCTGTTGGAATCCTCTTCCAACATCACTTGGAATAGGGTTCAAATACAGCTTTGCAGAGCCAGAATGAAGTGCATCAGGCTGTCAGTTGTATAGGACAAAGCCAAGCTTTTGCTTAAAAAGATGGAAATGCAACTGATGCCTATGAAAATCCTCAGTTTCAAGAGTGCTGCACCAACAAGGCTTGCTGAAATCAGCAGCTCATGACTGTAGAGCTGGGGACAGCAAAACCCCAAGCAGCTGCGCATGGGAGTGTGGACATCTCCCAAGACCTGCACAGGGACTGAGCCCTACAGCAGTGGCTGCAGCTTCTCTCAAAGAGATTCCACCAAGACTCGATGAAAGGAGGGGGCATGAGGAGAAGTGGGCTTAGAGCTGTGAAACCAAGCCATGGCAGTCCAGGAAAGCCCAAAACATTAGTCGGTACCTCAGAAAAGCAGTGGAGCCATCACATAAACTGCCAGCTGCAGAGCAAAGGCAGCAGCAGTGCAGGCAGCAGAGAAGCAGAGGCTGGCTACTGTTACACACCTCTCGCTGGCTGCCTCGCCGGCTGAGGTAGTATCGATGGCACTGAAATAGCACTGTTAATTTAACTTAATTTAATACTGCTCTTCTCCTCTTCAAAGCCATGTGAATGATTAAACCTCTGTGGGCAGCCGCAGAGTCTTGAAAAAAAAACACAGCTAAGATTTGCTGAGCTCTGCCTCAGGAATAGGCAGCACTGGCTGCCCCTTTCCTCCCCTCACCAGTTTCCCAGCAAGAAGCGTGCTCAAGGGAATGCAGGCACACCAAATTGTCCTGTGGTGCCGCTTTGGTGAGGCTGGTGAGGGCACCCTTCTCCTCGGCTGCTGCGCGAAGTTGAGCTTCTGCGTCTTCCCCTGCAGCTCTGACATAAAGCCTCTGTCAGCAGAGACTAGTTACCATGGCAGTGTTTCCAAAATAGAACAAATCCAGCACACATCAATACCTGCACAATAAATAGAATAAAGTACTACTTAAAATGCGTTATTCTGCATTCACTGGGTAGTAATTTGTGCAGAGGGCTGCAACCAACCCTTTTTCATTTAATTATGGGAAAGCAATTCTTCAAATCGGAAATGCTCTGTACTGGGGAAGGAACAGAGCCGAATTGCTGAGTGATTGAAAACACAGAGCTCTGGCTGCTAAATTAGAGCCGCTAACGAGGTTGCTCTTCATGGAGAAGCAGATCTATCTCTCCCTTGTCATACGGGTTTCTGGATCAATCCCTTCTTCTCAGAGAAGTGTGAGCTTTTAACAGGCTATAATAAGACAGCATTTTGCTCCACAGCTGAGCACTGCTGGTATTTGCAGCTGGCCCCCAAAGTGCCGCAGATGGGCTGGGGATGCCACTGCGCAAAGCCTCTGTCCCTGGGATGGTAGCACTTGGACGCGCAAGGTGCAAGGCAAAGGTGGACACACCATTTGCAGAAAGGGTGAAACATCTATTTGCAGGCATCTCAGAGAAAGGTGACCAGGTTAGGTTGTAATTTGGTGGCTAAGGCTGTTCCGCATGTGTGGCTTGCATCAGACTGTGCCAGCATCTGCTACTCAGCAGGGAAAACACTTGCCTCCCCCTTGGATGTGATCTTCCCAAGCTGAGCCAGGGCGAACTGTGCTTAATCAAAAGAACTATAAATTTACAACAACAACAATTTTTTTAAAGATGTTCTGTATCGTGACTTGGTACTTTAAAGACTACTGGTAAATGAGTTTTCTGACCCACTGGTTTTCTACTTCAGTTGACTGTGAGCAGTAGAATATCTGTAATGAGTATCCATGGTGAAACCTCTTCCCTCTCTCTCTCTCCCTACAGAGATTAATGATAAAAAATTTCACTGATGCAATGGGGCAAGACACAAGAGGTGGATTTATGTGCAATGCCTCAATGCCAGCCTAAGCGATTTGTTTGAATGCTTGGGGTGATGTTCAACAATTTTGTATTTCTTTTCCTCATTAACACATGCATGTGAACTTTTCATTCTGAAGACAGAGCAATTTACCTGGCAGTACTTTTGAACTCAGTGCTTCCTCCTGTGTTCACAGAAAATAGCATTTACTGTAGCTTATGGTATTGCTGAGAGAGATCTGTGAGTTGGGCCCTCTGTTCCTTGCATCTTCATTAATATCTGCCACAGTACACTTGGGAAAGCATTGTCTGTTCATGTGCATATTGCCGTTATTATATTTCCACATTTCCATTATTATCAGTTCACGCAGTTACAGCTGGAGTTTGGTAGCTACATTTCTGCTGTAGCACAGCCACACTTTCCAATATGAAACCAATGGACTGTAAATGGGATCTTAAATTAGCAATTAAGGAAAAGAAATCAATGATGATGTTAAATTGCATCTCAGCACCAAGAAAATCCACTGTCACTTTTCTGCTGGTGTTGAGAGGTGCATTATTTCAAAGAAAAATGCAGTCACATGAATGCTGCTCTATACTATTAGCAAGACACAGCCATTTGCTAGGAAAAAATGAAGTAAGATTGAACAAAACGTACATGAAGTTTGAGCTTTATGTAGAAAAATGTGAGAAGAATCCAAGTTGCCTTTGACATTTCATAACATGATTTGAATTTTCTTCTTGACTATTTCTTTCCTGCACTTCTCTATTACAGACCCTTCAGTTCTTAAGAGCAATTTATTTATCACCCGAAATACATATCTGGCAAAATTCATCAGACAAGAAAACAGTGGTGGACTAGAAATAAAGCTGGATAGCTCTTCAGTTAAAACATTTATCTACCGAGACTTCCTTCAATGAACAGAAAATACTGTTGTACCACTGGGTGTGTCTTTGCTTCTTAAATGTTGCAAACATTGCAAAAAGAATATTGTAGAAATGGAGAGAAGTCTGAGAAGAACCATGAAGAAAATCCACATTATGGAAAGATTTCCCATGAAAAAAATGACATCCTAAAGATGTTCCTAAATTTTCAGACCAGGGGAGATCACAGTAGAGATCTATGAGATCCTAGGTAGCTAGGCAAAAATGCAAATGGCATTCACCTCTTCTCCAAGTGAAAGTGCTAAGGGGCCTTGGGAGGGAGGAGGAGGAGGATGCTCTGGCACAAACCATGGAGATATTAGTCTCCTCAGTGCCCACGATCTGGCTTCATGGCCCGGCCCACCTGGGCTCTGTACAGGCACCATGGCCTAGGTGGGCTCAAATGTGTCGTTTGCTGGGAAACTCCAGCAAGGCCTGTTAAGTATGTGGCCTCATCTCTGCCTTGGGAGGCCCCGCAGTGGTGGAATTATCATCCATAGGAGGCTGGGAAAAGATTCTGGTGGTTACTGTGTGCCTTTGCTGTCCTTGTGTCCATTGCTCTGATCCAGCATAGGCTCCTTAGGTGCCCGTGCCTAGGGTAGAGTTGAGTGGGTGACTGCCCACATGGCTTTCAGCAGTGTGATTCCCAACAACAAGAGCTTTCTTCAAAACGTTATGAAACTTCAGTTGTAACACTAACTATATATGTATGCATCTATGTATGTATGTATATCTTTAAAACAGCATGGGCAATTGATGATACTATTTCTGAAATACTATTAGGTTGAGGATTTTTTTAGGGTATATTTTTTGTGATGGATCAAAAAAAAACCTGCAATGAAATCTTGTGCTTAATACTTAGAAAACCTTGCCTCTATATACAAACAAATTTAATCTCAAATGAAATTTTCTCAGACACAGTAAATAGACAACATCATTAAAACAGACTCCATAATGTTTTACGTCTTAGTCTCACTCATTAATATCACTTCAGATTTTATATAACTATTTTCCTGTTGTCTACTTGTTTTTTTCTAAGTAACTGAAAATCTGCAGTGAGACCAACTGTAGCAATACCCAAATTACTGGCAAGTGTATACAAAGGAAACAAAATGATGGAAGGGATTCTTTTCCCTCATAAGTTTTTCAGTTACTATCTAGTAATTTTGCTTGAAATTACCCAGATATTTGAATCCTATCCCTTTGGTGTCTTATGATCTCAGCCAGGCTTTTGCTGTAGCAATGACAGGTTAAAGTTCTCAGCTGCGTATGCAGGGGGGTTGGACTAGATGATCTCTAGAGGTCTCTTCCAACCTTAATGATTCTATGATTCTATGACAGAAGTGACATTTAGTGAATAGTTCCTCTAATAAAAGTCAAATGACAAAAGAAGTTTTATATTTTATGAACTCACGATGCTGGATTGCTGTCCCTAAACCCTGTGCAGACTACATACACATAAAGAATGGTCTCTGCTCTAAGTGAGGCTTTTTGTAAAATCCCAGACCTGATTTACAGAGGGGTCCCAAAACTTTCAAAACATAGGATTATTTGTGAGGACCCACAGAGCATGGGGAGTGTTGTTATTTCATGACTCCTGCCATAATCTATAAATACCTGCATTTATAGTACCTAAACCAGGAAAGGAGTGATACTCCTCTGGAGCTGTGTGAGGAGAAAATCTTCACTTCTGACACACTAATTAAAAAAAAGGACCTCTTCTAAATTCATATACACTTATGCTTTGATTTTTTGTGATATTGTTTCTTCTACTCTAACTGAACAACTGTCTTTTCCTGCGAGAAGGTAAGTTTGGCGCATAGAGAGGTATTTAAGACATTTATTCCAAAGGAAGATTATATTCCAATTTGTCAAATAATTGTTGCTTCAGAGAAATACAAAGAGATAAGAACAAAATTTTCGAAGAACCATATAAAAAAAACACTCTTTTTTGTTGGGGTATTTCTGCTATGCTGTACAAAATGTGATGAGTAAGCAGTACCCATAATCATATTTTAAGAGAAAAATAAAACAGTAAAACTAAACAAAACGCAAACAATAAATAGGGACTGCTTTCAAGCAGAGGTTTTCACTGAGTGTGGCTCCTCCTCTGATGGAGATGGTGTTTTCTGTCTCAGTGCCTCAGACAGAAATAAACACAATTCATAGATGAGTGAAAATTTTAATCTGTGATGGAGCCTAGGTCTCTTATTATGATAATGGAATTAATAAATGGCACAAATGAGTGGTGTAAGTGAGCCTTATGCCACTGGAGAACCTTTTAAAATCACCTGTTTACAATGAACCATTTAATCCCACTAATTCTGTCTATCAAACTTATAGCCCCTTTCTAATGGAGATAGAGGATGATTTTAATGCAATCTGATGGCCAATAACTGAAATTACATCAGTGTTTGATATCTATAAAAATCTAGAGATAATGTAAATCTAATTTCTTAGAGAGTGTTTTCGCAAATCACATCTGACTAGGGATGATGAATCTCTGGTGACATCTTTCTTTTCAGAAATACTGCTGAGCAAGAGCAGCACTTATTCTTGAGGTGTTTGTGGTCTTTTCTTCTAATCTGTCTCTTTGCTTCTCCGCTTGCTTGTTTTGAGCTCTGAGATTGTGGAGATAAACAAATGAATAAGCCTGTGTAGGAGTGTGGAGAGGAGAGTTTAGAAGAATCAGAGCGTGTAGATGTGGAGGAGGGCATATGAGGGCATCCACCCTGCCCAGCACGTAGAGGATGAACCAGGAAGAAAAGTGAGAAATCCTAGAAGCCAGAAGGAAAAATTAGCAGTGGCATCAGAAAACTTGCTTCTGAAGTAATACTTGATGTCTAAGTGCATGGGAAAGAGTAGGGTGCTGCGACTGCCTGCCCCTTCAGGCCCCTGGGTTAGAGACAGTAAGGGAACAAAGGTACTTGTAGAGAAGGAATAACTGACACAACTTGGTGCAGGGGTGAGCCAGCCACCAGAAAGTACCTGATTTTTAAGAGGTTTCATTCTCCTAGGAAGCTATTTACACACTGAAAATATTCCTACTAGGAAGACAGTTGTGCTAAGAGTTTCTTTATAACACGTAGCCACTGCATGTCAGCTCCATCATACATGGCAGAGAAAGATTCATTCCCATTCGATCAGGGAAAGCCACAATCCACCCAAGCACAGGAGCATTGGCTCCTTCTCTCCCTTCCAAGTGTGCCCATACTGTAGGAAGGGAAGCCCATGAATGCCTGCTGCTCAAACTCAAATCGAAAACACTGCCTCTTCAGTCACCGCATCTTCCACAAGCCCAGAAGGAATCTGCTGAGGAAACAAGAGCAAATGATGCAGAGGTGGCCAAACTAACCAAGTATTACCAAGCTAACCAGCCTAGGATTATTTTTGGAAATTTATTCTCGGATTGTTAACATAACAATAAAATATAATGAATTATAAATTACGCACAGTACATAAAAATGATGACGTTTCTCTGAGGCTAAGCAAGATAGCTTACAGTTGTCTTAATTTATGGGCAAGGTAATCAAAACTAAGGCTTTCTTTAAACTGTGAGATGCCTATACTGAGTTTTGTGGGAGTTTTGTTTCCTTCTGACGTCTATGTCATTCTGTCTCTCCAGACTCTCACCAGAAAGTATGGGCACATTGACTTAAAGGCAGAAGCATGGGAGTAGGGCTATGCCAATGTCTGTAGCCCCCTCAGCACACCGAGTCCCATGGAGCATATCTAGTCAAAGAAATGACAAATACATCCACTAACCTGGTCCTGACAGTTTTGTCTGGGGTCCAGCTCAGGTGTCAGTAGGACTAAATAAAAGGAGAAAAGGGAAATAAAAGGCAAATAAAAGAGATAAACTCAATCTGAAGTTGAGTAGTGTTAACTAATCATTACTGTTTCTTAGCTTTCATTCAACTGTAGGCAAAATGGTAGTTTAGAAAATAACTGGAACCGTATGGGCTTGGGGGGAGAACATGGTAGCATCAAACTGAAAGTCAACGAAAGAAAATGTGTAGTAGCGGCTGCATCAAATGAAAAATTCTTACAGTGGAATTTAGTACACAGAGAAAATAGGGCATTTACCAAAGTAGTAACTCTTTTCATCTTTATCTGTTGTTCTGCCTAATTCCAAAACAAGAGTTGTAATGGCCTATGAAATTGACTTTAAAAAGAGAGTGGCCCTTTTTCAGATTTCAACGTGTAGTTCACAGAATCTGAACAAAAATCACCGAAATGACAAATATAGTTACTAGATTAGCAGAAGGAGCTGGTAATCTTCAGAGCTCTTCAGTAAATGTGTTACAGAAATTCTTGCCAATAGCTTCGATTTATTTTAGGACAGTTTGAAATCCTTTTTTTTTCCTTTTCCATGTTTTGGCCTTTGTTTTTGTTTGCTTCTAAGGACGTAGGAACAGCCTGCTGAGTTCATCTGCTTCATGTCAGTCAGAAATGCCTTTAGTGCACAGAGCACTAAAAAAGGGAAAAGAAGACTGCTGTTTGAAAATATTGATTTAAGAAAAACACCAAAATTATAATGAACATGTAGTTCCTTCTTTATATTCAAAAATTTTAAAACTACTGAAAAAAAAAACTATAATGAAATCCATAAAACAGACCAAATTTGATTTCTAGTTGGTTTTATATAATCTATTCACATATGTTCCGATAATAAATTTTGCAGAGAAATACTAATTTTTCCAGAAGGATAAATCAAAAGCAAGCAAGTTTCTTGTTTGCTTAACAATTCCCAAAATACTTTAGTTTCCTTGAAATAAGAAACAATGGTAGTAGTAATCTAATTACTGTACTTCCACCCAGTTCTGCTCAAGATCAAGACTCTATAGATGGGGATCCAAGGGCAGGCCAGTTAGCTTTGTCTGGATTAGAAATAAGATTTATTCACAACTCCTGAAATGCCAAATATTTGCCTGACTAATTTTTTTTTTTTTTAAAAAAGATATTTTTCATGGAACAAATGTCTTCAAGAAAAAATCTCTTCCTAACAAAAGCGTGTTGTGATTTTAGGGACATTCAATGACTGTTTTAAGCTATTCAAAGATTGTCCTAAATGTGGAAACAACTAATACAATCTGTCTTTCATATTTGCTTTCAAACAAGCAAGCAGAAGAGCCCAGAACAAAACGAGATCTAGGTGTGTTTTCTTACGTGTGTAGTGGAGAATATGTGGCTAAGTCAGTATCAGTCACCTCTTCCATGTAGAACTGATTTGCTCAAGGCTCAGGAAAGTCCATAGGAGTCTGCAGTTAAATCACTGGCCTGAAGGCAAGCCTCAAATCATATGAGACATTAGTAATCAAAAAGGTATTTTAAAGATGGTTTTGTGGTTACATTTTATATATACAATTATTTTGGAACTGTGGTGTGTCACATATATTTAGAACTAGTCCCTTTCAAATCAAAATTAGTCTGCATTTGGTTCCTTAATATTTTTAATATTGTTTAAGTCCAATGAATTTTGACACTTGTATAGAAAGTATATGTATTTTATACCAATACAAAATGCACACACACACACATGCATAAATCCATAAATATTGTTTATGTTATTTCCACTTGTTGTGTTCCATGTGTATTTAATGTAACAGATAACGTATCTCATAAACTTTTTAAAAAGTGAGAAATAATTTACCAAATGTAACACAAGCAGATATATGTGCTTGATATATTTATTCTGAAACATGCAAATACAAATTAGCAATCATTTTTGTGGTCAGTAAACTGCATCGGATGGTGATTTTAAATATAACTAAGTTACCTGCTCATTCACTGGGAGAACAAGAAGGGATAATATTGTTAAATAATTAATTAACAGAATGAAAATGAAACAAAGATATCTGAACAATGGGGCAGAATTTCAAGGTCTCATCTGGAAATAAACTGTACTAGTGCTTTTGCTAATTACATTTAAATATAATTTCCAATACATTAGAGTTTTATATGTCCTTCAGGACTTGGGAAAGCTTCAGTTCAAGGCACTTGCTTTTGAAAGTATTTTAAATATTACCAAGTAGACAATTTTCTTCCAAGTAGACAAATTTCTCCATCAGTCTGATGATGTCCTTTTGGCTCCAGCATCAAAATCATTATATGGTTGGGTGTATTTTTTGTACCCATAAAGCCATATCGGAATGTCTCATCCTTCACTAAAGCAAGTTAAACTTCACTGGTGATTAAATTTGAATGAAAGGAGATCACTAATTTCTAGCAAACTTGATGGACGTCTGTCTGTGTTGTGATGCCAAGAGAAACTGAATCTCTTAACAAGTCAATCAGCTTTATGCATAAATACAAATACAGGAGAGAGCCTGACAGGATGGACATTGTAGACAGCAAGGAATACTTGCCTGATGAACAAGCAATTAGCTTGTTTCTCCAAAGAACTGCAAGGAAGAACCTTCCCCTACCCCAAGTACCTGGTAGATACTTTAAAGTATTTTTGGGAGGTAGCCCAAACCAAGGCTGAGGGCAGCTCGATATCCCAAGGGGCCTTGTCCCTGCATCCCTGGACACCTAATTCACCTAATGCCCCATGCACCAAAAACACCTACCACCTCATGTGGTCTTTTCTAGAGCAAGTTCTGAAACTGTAATGAAAGGACAGACGATGTCAGTGGTGACATACATTATTCTTTAACAGATAAGCTAGTCCAGTCACTGAGATATCAAAAGCCAGTTTCACCAACAACTGAAACTCAGAGCCATCTCTGATCCCACTGTGGAGCTGACTCATCAAGGCATCTTGTTCAAAACAATTTATAGACTTAAAGACCATAAGGGACCATTGGATTATCAAGGTTGACCTCCTGTACATGACAGGAACTCATATTAATATAAATATGACTAAACTGTGCACTGTTAGCTTTGTTATATTTATGCATATTTTCCTGGAAGTCAGCTGCTCTTGAAGCCAGGACAGCAAGAGGTGGATACTCAACTCTTCCAGCATCATGCCTAATGAATGGCTTCTCCTGGATCAGCTTAGGTGTATCATTAGTTTTCACCTAAATATACTGGACCTTTTTCCAGAAGTTGGCTTTGTTTTGCTATTTTCCACTAAATTAATGATCCTGTGATTATTCTGTATTTTCTATCCATGATAAGATCATTTCTAGTTTATTCTCTTCATTTGTTCTTTGATGAGATAACCTGAATTTACTATGTTTTTGTCTAGAAAATGCACTACTCATTTCAGCCTTACTATCAGTTCTGTGTTTCTTTGGGTTATTTTTGAGCATCATCTTATAACTGTGCAGGACTCTCCTAGAAGTAAGCTTTGTTCTGTACGGAGAGGTAAAATTACCTTTATCTCTACTGCTATTCATTCCTTCCTTGTTCATACACTCAATGTTCTTATTAACTTTGTTATCACATCACTGGAATTTCTCATGCTGAATTGCTTTATGCGTTATGTCCCCTAATGTTCATTCAGGGTTATTGAGTCCAAGGATGTATTTCCACTTTCTCTCAGGACTGCCTGGATTCTTTGTTCTTGAATATATGACCTAGCACTCAGTGTACGTTTTGTTTAACAGGTCCTCACTGTGCAGCATGTGCCTTTCTTTTCTTAACTAGTTCCACTTTTTCCATGGTGAGCAAACTACTAGATTCCTACAACACCCTCCATAATGGCATCTTTCATCCCCATGCCATCTGTGGAGCACATTAAAAAGGAAAGTACTAATGTGAGACAAAAGAATTGAGGGCCTTGAATTCAAGGCCAATTTACAGATTTGATATCGGTAACCTCAAGTATGCACAATTCAAAAAATATTACTCACAAATGTTAAGATCCTATGCCTTATTTCCATCTGTAGTTTTGAATCTCTCAGGTGTGTGAAGGTTGCATTTTCCAAGCTTTTTCCATTAAAACTGAAAACTTGCAAAGGAGAAAAAGAATTTTATTCAATTTAGAATTTAAACTATTAAGAAATGAAACAACTACCTACTAAACTGAAAACCTTAATGTAATCACAAGTGCCAGCTGGATTCAGAAACTATTTTCTATTAAAAGTTACTATTTTACTTAAGTTTAATAAGATCGGCATGGTAAACAAGCAGTTAACTGGAGGTAGCCCCGTGTGATTTCCTTGTTGTAGTCATTTTGTTCATCCTGAACATAAGGTCAATGCCACAATTCTCAATTCCCTTTTTCTAAGACTACTGTAATCTTCTGTGGAAACAAGAGAGAGATGTTGTGGTATACATTTAACACTGGTAGGAAAGTGGGAGTAGCAAACTCAGTGAACATGTCCCTCCGCTATAAAAGCTATTTGAATATATTTGTGCATCCCTCTCTGTTTCATGAGGGTGTAATTCTGCTTTCGAATGTATTGTTGGAAAACAAGAAAGAAAGTGCACTGAAGCTGGAAAAATCCTCAGGCTCATAAATCATGAGGACAATCTGGCCTTCATTATGGAAAGCTCAGGGTGAGATTCTGGCTCCACTGGAATCAGTGGAAAAACTCCCATTAACTTCTCAGAGGTCTTGTTTTGCTTTGCTTTCTAATGTGAGTGTTGGAGAGATTAGTGTGTGCCTCTCATGTTTTCCCAGGTTATGGGCTCACCAGGCTTCAGTCTGCAAAGCAACAAATTAATTGAGATGTGTCCAAATAATTGTCATCTCCTCACAGTCTTCATAGTCTTTCTTAAGGTTAGTTACAAACTGCACTCATGCACTCCCACAGTGAGTAACAAATCTGGAGATTTAGCTAACAGACTTTGGGGAAGCATCTGTTGAACTCTTTTGCTCCTCATTTTCCATCTCAAGAGAAATCTCCTTTCCCTGCTCCCCGAAGCATCTCCTTAGTGCCTCTAGGTGATGCGCCTGAGATGGAGGACACAGACACGGGGCCAGTGTGCTTTCTGCTATCGTATGCAAGACCTTGGCTAAACACAAGAAGCAGAACTGCTATATTCAGTGATGAATGGATACCCTTCTTGGATATTGCTCCCAGCACATATCACTAGAGAAATGCATGAGGCAAGACACAGGGATGGAGGTAGCATGCATGTTCTGTGAATTCAGTAGATTTCTTATAGAGTTTGGGTTTAAAAAATGCTACTATCAGTGACCCTTAATTTGAATACTCAGTGGTTTTGCGTACCTAGTAGAGATACATTACTCTTTCAAGTGTTTGTCATTGAAAAAAAAGCTGCAGAAATCTTTGTGTGTGCAAAAATAAATCACTAGCTGCTTTGTGAAGCTGTTTGGTGACCAGCTTAAGAAAAGTGTTCTGTCAGAGAGCTACCATGTTCATACAAGAGCCATTAACTGATATCCTGCTACAGAAAAAGTACTGAGAAGAATTTAGAGCAGAGGAACAGGATGTAAAGGAGCAGTGTTGCACCCAGACTTCATCCTGATCCTCTGCAGCGGTTTACCATTTTTGTTGCTTGGCAATTCATTCCTATGTTTCCCTGGGCATCCTGTAAGTGTCTGCTTAAATGAAAGCTACACTTATCACTCAGCACCACCTGAAAAAAAAAATGCATGCAAATACTGTCAGGTGGCCCAGGATGATATTTAATTCCCATTTTCAGCGGCCATTCACCAGGAACAAGGAGAAAGCACTGGTGTTCTCCTGTGAAGTGGGAATTAAGTGACCTGCTTGGACACAGGACACTTGGCCCAATGACATTCAGAGCCAAATTTGAGACAAGTACAAAAGCTAAATAAAATTTTCACTGCATACAGAGACTGTGTCTTCTTATGATTTTAAGTCCAAATAGAAAACAAAGAATGTTATTTCTTCCAAAAATATTTCTTTATTTTCTTTTTCTTCAGCCAACACTACTCAGCTAAATAGACCTAACTTCACAATTCGCTTTGGCTGATCCAAAAGTTAATCCATGTAGTGCTATGTGAAGCAGTTCAGCAGCCAAATCTCCAGTTGTTATCAATCATCAAACCTCCATTTAACTCAACAGCTGATAGTTGTAGATATCAGCTTTTTATCAGGTCTGGTTCCTACTATTTCCTTTGTTCCATTTGCATATGCCAATTGGGTACCATGCAGCAAACAGGCAAAACAAGCAAGGCCAGGTTTACTTTTCTATGAGCCATAACTCTGCTGGAAAATGTAAAGGCAGGCCAGGCACAGACTTTCACTTCTGTCGTCCAAAAGCAGAGTGGAGTCTTTTTCCTGGCTGTTCTTAAATGTTAAGAGAGGATAGAGACTATTGCTATACTGATCCAGGCTGCACGTATCTTACTGCAGCTGTTAGGGTCTACTGGGACTCTTCAGTGGTCTTCATCTACGCAAGTCTGGGGTGAACTCCGTCTACACGATTGTTTCACTTGCCCTTGCAAAGGGTTGCTCAAAGTTCAGCGCTCTATAAATATTCAGATAGTGATATATGAAAGAAGGAGCTGCTCGTTACAACTCAGAGTAGTGAGTTATGCAGTATTGCAAACCCTGACCTCCCACCATGTGTGTCCTTCCTCTGCTACCAGCAGCATAACCAGATGACCACTGAGTTTGGTGGGTGTCCCAAGAGGATCATGGGAGAGCAGAGGACTGGGCATCCATAAATGGATGTGGTGCTGTCTTGACTAGCTGCACAGAAATGCACACGCATCTAGAGATAACACCAAACACCACAGGTTTCCCCATTCACTTCTCCCGTGCTTTGAGATTGCACAAGCGGGTGTTGTAAAGCCTGTCCCTGAGCCTTCACTGATCGCCTGCAATGATCAGCAGCCCATTAGCAGAAAGGCTATTAATCTTCTCAGAGACATTTAGTGAATAAACCACAAACAGTGATATAACAGCCAGTGGGGAGTGATGAAATGTTACAAGAAGGTCTGCTAGAGTCCTGGTGTGAAGCTGGGGGAGACAACCTGCCCACCAGAGACTCGTCCTCTTGAACAGGCCTGAGGAGAGCTGCTGTATGGCAGATGGTCTTTGCAAAACCCCCTTCCCCCCCCCATCCCGTTTTTTCTCCTTCTGTCAGTTAACCAAACCAATATTAGAAAGTGAAATGCAATCTGCCCAAGAAGCCTGATCTTACCAAATTGTGGGGAAAATTACAGCAGCTGGCCCTGCTCAGGTGTGAGGAAAGGAATCTTTGGAAAGAATATAGGGGGCAAGGTAGAGTCAGCCTTCATTTGGCTGTCAAGGGCCTGCTCCTGGTGCACATCATGTACATTATTCAGCTTGATTTGTTTTTTGATACCAACTTCTCCACTGAATATTTTTTTTTCAGGGTATAGCTCTTTATGATGCATGGAAAGACCTGTTCTGCAAATGTGTCATTAACTAATACACTCATCTACTCTCTACATCTAATTTTCTCCTTAATTTATTTTAAATTTTACTCAATGTTTCTGTATGTCACTCTTGAAGAGCCATACAATCATTCCGTGATTATCAGTGAAAGCAGGAATTAGCGTATAACTTCATTAAGATGCTGGAGTCCTCACCCTCTCTAAGTAGTTTCTGTCCCTGGATCACTTGTCTTTCCCTTCCTGTTATGCCATTTTCAGAATAGTAAAAACAACTGTCTCTACTCCTAGTGGTCAAGGAGGAGCTAATGTGGTCAAGGAGGAGCTGTGAACTGTGTAAAAGAAGTCAAATCTCACTATCAAAAAATCTGAAAGAATTTGACTTCCTCTAGTCTCACTCTTCCTGGCATCCTGAATGTTTTGTTTTTTTTTTTTCATCCTGATTTTTTCTTTTCTTTTTTAATGCACAGCTCAGTGCTGTAGGACCTGTCCTCTCCCTTTGCCTCTGTGGGAGAAATCACGCAGATTGACCTTGTGCCTGTATTACTCAGGAGGAAAGATTGGCTCAAGAAGAAATCAGAAGCAAGTGATTTTTGCTTAATTCACTGCTTTTGAGTGTTTATCTGCTGGTACTACATATCTCAGCTCTTGCCTGTTATACTTCTGTTTGCTGTGTGCAAGCTGAACACTGAAGCTGTGTATTTTATAAGGCAGTGGTTAGGACTTTGCCATGGTGCACAGGACATGTGCACAGTGGTCAAGATGCAGCTGCACCTTGAAATGCCCCAGAACATAGGCAGCAGAGATAGACACCCATGCCATGACCTACACTCAACTCCGTGCTATCTCTGTCACAGAGATTTCTGAGTACCCCAGAAAGCAAAATGAGGTTTCCATAAGACAAGTGAAGCTTTACATGTGAGGATATAACTCCTGCTTATAAGAAATAAAATCCAGCTTTAAAAGAAAGCCCAGGGCACCACTGATTTGTAGATAATAGCTGTCTTCTGTGTGCTTTAATGATGGGATGTGTACACAAGATCATGTGCATGCTGCAGCTGATTAGGCTCCTATCTTTCTTGCTGAACATGAAAAGACCGCAAACACACAGAGAGTAACAAACTAATTATCCAGACCACTGGTATCCAAGATACAATCCATGAAGATTAATGTTTGCATCTTTCCCTTAGAGTGAGAGATAGTGCCCTTAAATAAATTGAACTGAATGGACAATAAGAATAAATCAGCTTCCTATTTCATTTCCAGCTCTATTACATAATCTCTATTTGAGATTATTTCTATAGCAAGCAGCATAAGGCGATTACCTCTGACCATGTTTTAAAGTTGATAATTTTTCCATATAGCAATAAAAGCTATTGTAACACCAGTGGCTCTTGCTCTCTGAACTCCAGCCCTGCCGTTCCCCTGCAAACTCAGCATCATCAGTGAATACCAGTGTCAGTAATGGAAAAGATCCCTCATCTTTTCCCATAACCTTTCAAACTCCCACAGGCTTGCCCTGTGGCTGAGGCAGGAATGGGCATTGCAATTTCTCTAAGGAGAGCCTGCAGGCAGGCTGTGGCCTGCACGTCTCCTGGCAGACTACACCACTCAAATACAGTTCCCACCTTTTCTTAGCTGTGCATGTCAGATGCTTTTGTGCACATACAGCGGATATCAGTTGAGATAGAAGAACCCTAACAATACCGAAGGCAGATCAGAGAGGATGTAATTTACTCACGTTAGTCTTTCGTCAGCGATAATAGCTGTTTGATAGTATTCTTTCCAGTCTATAAAATTGCTATGCAGGCAAGCACTGAAGAAGGCAACAAGACCTAAAGGAGACAGACAAATAAACCAAAATCAAAAATGAAGAGAAAAATAAAATTGAAGTTTATCTGTCTGTAAAATAATAGTTACAAGAAGAAGCAGGAGCTATATTTTTAAGATGTCACCTCTGCTTGTACGTATAATGCCCTTCATACTCAATTTTTCTTTTATTGCTCTTGCTGCTTATGTGCATGTTGAAGACTTTTAATGAGCCCAAGCTACCCTATTTAAGGATTTCCCAGATTTCTGTGAAGCCTGTTTAGGCAGATCTAATCTGCCACACTCCTCCACAGACCTGCAGGACTGTGTGTCTGGGCTGAGTAGCACGGAGTTTAAGGAGAGAGCATTCAATCACCGCTCACCAGAGAAGTTGTGGGAACAGCATAAATCATACACTCAGGGCAAGGAAAGCAGATATGTGACCGTGTCATGTACATTTAGTTTGGAGACTAGGTCAAAGATATCTTCATGCATTATTGCAGAATTGAATACTGAAATCAGGCACCGATGTATCCAGAAGATCGTGTCTACATATAATTGCATAGACTGAGCACAGCCTGAAATGAAATCCCTTTGAAACGTTGGTCCTTTTTGGAAGAGTGTTCCAACTCTTTGCTGTCAACTTGAAAATTGCGTCTAGCACATTATCTATAGCTATTGACCATCTTAGTGTTGTCCCAAAGGTTGCCTGGATGAGTAGGACTGGAAGAGTGCATGTTAACAATAATTTATAGACATATTTTTGCCAGTCTGGAGACAGGAGAAAAAAAAAAAAAAAGAGCACGAGTAGCACAGTACAGATGAAACTGGGGCCATACTGCAGTCATCTTTTAGTTCATATAGTCTTAGAAATAGTCTGTGTATTGCATTTTTTAGTGTTTTTAAGGTTTTTTTCTTGTTACTTTAATCTTAACTGGAAGATATTTATTCATGTCTCTTCTTTTATGTGCTGCTGCCATCTTAAGAAAAATTACAAGCAAGGGGAGGGAAATGACCCTAGTACTGATCCTAAAATTTGTTTGACATGGAGTGCAATGTGACATTTGAGCAGATTGCACAGATGATCAGAGCTTCAGGGCAAGCAGCATGTTGCAACTCTGAATCAGAGACCTTTCCTCTGAGCAGATGTTGAAAAAAACACTTCTAATGTAAAAGCAGAGCTTCATCACCTTTCTATGCTTGCATCTTATTGCTATGGCCATTGCACATTTAATTCCTTGGATTCAGGATTTTTCAAAGGGTGTTGTGAATGCCAGTGTGTGTGTACATATAAATGCATACACATTCCTATACAGAGAGAGTTGGAGTTATTTTGTGGGTATATGTTGTCTGGCTTATAACTGTCATAATTAACTGTTGTTAATTTTAGTAGCAGATCCAGTTAGATGAAAAAATACCAGTTTGGTTTACTGATCTGTCACTTTATCATATAACAGAGCAAATATATATTGACCTTGGACTTTTGAGACTCCTATACATTGTGCAGAAAGGATGAACAAGGATTAGTAATAGATGTTTAGTCAGGTAGCTATATGGAATGATTGGCACATTTTATGGCATATCTTCAGAACTAAGTGACATAAGCTTGTGAGACAGTAAGGAATGTTTTCATTTTTACAGACCTATTTATGACTGTTTGCAACACTTAACTAGTTTTTTGCAGATCTGTCCCTAAGCCTTGTGTTTTTCAGAATCAAGTCCTAAGGATCATTCTAACATTAAATTATTAAAATATCAAATCCCACAGCCATTACTGAAGTGCCCTCACTTAACAGGGTATTTTCAATTTCCTTGAAAAGTTCTGGGTATTACTAGATCCAAGAAAAGTATCCAAAAGCTTTTGGATAACACTTTATCCAAAAGTGTACAAAATTTAGCTAGATTGTGCTATTATAAGAATAGATAAATAAATGTTTTATACAGCAGTATCATTCTAGACCTCTGATAAGCTATCTCTTTATACTGTTCTCTCCTTATTTCTTTTCTCATCATTGTTATGAAAAAATGATGAAGCGATATTAAGGATAAATGAAAACATTACTGTCTGTCTTCACTTCTGTCAGATCCCCATGCTTTTAACCGTAAGCTCACTTGCAAGCTTCTATGGCATAAGCTGTGTCTCAGATCAAGCACTTCCCTAGCAAGTTGATGTTTAAATATCTCATGATTTCATAGGTCTGAAGGATAGGAGGGCTTTCTTTGGTGTTTTGTTCAGCCTTGGTGATCAAATAATATCTCTGATGATTCCCACAGCATGCCCAATGGCTCATGATCAACCTTGTATCAAACTTTTTAGAAATGTTGCCAAGCATGTCTTTAAAATTCCACATAAAAGAAAATTTGATGATAACCTGATTTACTGGTAACCACCCTCAGTATTAGGTACATGCTCTATTTTTATGTGAATTTGTCTTTCTTTGTGTCTCACAACTGGATTTTGATCTGTCTTAGCCTTATGAGAATATCCTCAAGAACTGTCTTACACTGAACTCAGTGGTGTGCTTGAACAAAGAATATGAATTGCACCAGCAGTTGATACTTGTTTCTTACTATATGTGCCCCAATCCAATGCAAATCTGAGGTAAATGCGTAACTTCAGGCCATTTATTCATTCCCATCTCCCTAGTTTCCAAAAATAGGTGTTCCACAGTCAGCTGAAATGGTAGTTCCCCTTATTAAAAGCATGAGGCTTGCTTTGATCTTCCATTGCTTGGACATAATTGAGTCTAGACAACCTTCCAACTAGCTTGTCCAATTTATAAATGGACAAAGAAGGTACATGCTAAATGTTTTTAAGGATAAATAGACCAATATTTAAAAAGCACTAAGAGCCCTTTCACTCAATATGTTCCCAGAACACTGTACTATTTCCAATTATCCTGCTTTTCTTCAAACCTAGAAACAACAAATGAATAACAGATGTCAACTTCTATTGAAGGCTACTTACTGAATGCTAGCTGCTCTTGCTTATTGGAAACCCATTCAGAACGATTTCCCTTTCTTTCTGTTACCATGACAATATTTGGCCTAATCCCATGGCTTTTTTTTTTTCACATCTAAGAACACTGTGTAGGCAAGTGGAATTATCATGAAAATGAATACTATTCACAACCTATAATGAATGTCTTAAATGTGTCCCTGTTTGTAAGTGTTACGTTCTTAATATGATTCCTTCAGGAAAGACAGCATGGAGAATACAAACCCTTAACTTCCCTTGATATAAATAAGTGATAGTTCCTTGGCAGTAGATATGTTCTGCATCACTGTTGCTATGAAAATATTCCCTTGTTGTGCTGAGAGTGTCCTGCAGCCCTACAGTGTACCAAAGTTTCCCTGCTACAGCTACCTTCTTTAGGAATGTGTAAAAATCAGCTTCCAAATCTATCCAGATACAAGAAATCGATCTAAACTATCTCTGTTAAAAAAAAAAGAAAGAAAAAGAAAAAAAAAGTTTGAATTCCAGATCTGATTAACTTTTAAAAGGTCTCTAATATTGAAATTACAGTAATTAATAAATATAAATACGGACAGATGGATGTCTAGCTATTCTGTCTACAGGCTCCTTTGTCTTAGTTCTATTCCTGTCCCCATTCCCAAGTCCCTCTGGGCTGAGTTTCAGTCCATTAAAAATATGCTTCTAAAAACCTTATGTAATAGAGCAACTAGTGTGGAGAGAGGCATATGCACTGAGTGGAGTGATATCTTCAGGAAATATGTTTTTCACAATTATTCTTTTGTATGCTCACAAAAAAAAAAAAAAAAAAAAAAGAGGGGGAGGGTTATTTTATTCAGGGTCGTTTATATGGGTGCAAGTCAGTAGTGGGTATCCAGAGGGGTAAGGATCTGTAATGCAATCAATATAAGCTTATTTTAAAAAAGAATACCTTAAGCCAATATGATATCTTTCCTGCCAGGGTTACATAGTTTGACTGCTAAAGGTAATACTGTTAATGTAATGTACTTAGACTTCTGTAAACCATTTGGTCTGATACCACATGACATTTTGATTAAGAAATTAGAACAATACAAAATCAACATGGCCCACATTAATTGGATTAAAAACTGGCTATACAATTTATTAACGACCTGGAAGAAAAATGAAAATCTTTGCCAGCAGAGATAGCAGATGACACAAATATCGGGGAGAACTAAATAATGTGGAAGACAAATCACTGAGAGAGAGTCATCTCTATCACTTGGTAAACAAGATCCTTCCAAACAAATGTATTTAATTGAGCAAATCTGGTGACGTAAGGCCAAGTGTCGGGGAATTCAGCTAGTGCCCACAGACAGAGGATGCTTCGGTGGAAGACCGTGAGTCAGGAAGGGAGTTAGAAGCCATCATAGGGAGAAGCTGCGGTCGTTGTGTTGGGGTCTCATGTTGTTACTTCTGGACTGCAATGTCCAGGCATGAAAAGAGTCAGAGAACAGTGTAATCATATGGGAAAGATATGGTTTGCAGAGAGGGCTTGAGGATTGTCATGATTCAGTGGACTGAAAGTAAGGTTACTGATTGGTGTGCTACCAAATCTCTAAAGCTGTCTGTACAAGGAACAGGCAGGTGATGTGTTCAGTCTTTTGGAGAAATGTGTTCACCTCAATGCCTGGAAGATAGAAATGGACAAACTAATGTTCTAAAAGAAGTGGAAAAATAGCACATTGAATATTTTTGTGAATGTTGAAAGAACTGAAATGATGTGGTAGAATTCTGCTTGCTGATAAGTTAAAATGGAATTAAGATGAGTACTGTGGTTCAAGAAAAGTCTGACCTGACTTACACAAGAAGTGAGACTAAAGAATTGTAAAGAGTTATCTGATGATCATTTATAACATGTAAAAGCAAAACTGAAATTTGGCCTTATCACCACCAATAAGAACAAAACAAAACAAAAACCTCTTTATAGTGACAGCTTATAAACTGGAAGTTTCTCATGCAGGACAAAATTCAAAGAATTATGACATCTGGGAGAATAATACAGTCCAGGCTTCTCCTGTACTGCTGATGCTGCAGCAGCTTATCAGAAGCAACAGGGCCCTTACAGCAGATCTACTTTCCTCTGCAACAGGAGCCAGAAGCCAGGCAAAATTCCCAGAGCCATCTCAGGAGGTGTTGGGCACCTGATCTTAGGCTTCTGCATTGTTCCCCTAGGGCTTAAGTCTCTGCAAGAGGCTGATTTTGAGACCTTCCATATGTATGGCTGCTGAGCAGAGGAGATAGAGAACTTGTTACATTACAGTAGATGCACTGCCTCCTCTTTTTGCAACTGACACCTGGTGAATTGTTAAAGAACTCCTTGTTAAGTGCTTTTCATCTTACCTGAAAAACGTAATTAACAGGATTCATTAGGATTCCTCAGCTTTGTCAACTATAATGATTCCCATTTCTGTTAATAAATTAGATACGTTTTATTGATTTGATAGTGTGCTGGTTTCAAAGAAATGTTTCCAATGCTGTGTTAATAATCTTTAACTTCTCTTAGCTTAAAAAGGAGAACTGTCGGATCTGCATCTCTGTCTCTCTGTTATAAAGACTGTATTTGGGGATTTGGTGTGATTTTGGGTTTACTTTCCACTGTGGTGTGTGCCTTCCATGCCATTTGTTTGCCTGAGAAAAATGCTCTAACTTAGTAGAAAAGGAAGAGCCATTTCTAGATCATTTTGATGAGCAAATAGCAATAGAAGAGCAAGTAAGTTGCTGGCGCATTCTTAAGTAGTTTTTTTGCTAATTTACAGTCTCTAGGCAGTTCACGACATTTTCCTATATGCCTAATACCAAATTTATAAGCCTCAGAGAACAATTTTGTCTTAGCGTGTGCATGCACATGTCTGTATGTGAGCCTGTCCTAAAAGGCTGATGTATGCCTCAGAAACACTGTCATCCTGAGGGGAATGTGGAGAGGCAGATTTTTGGAAAATGAAATTCCCACTGAAAGCTCTCCTGTGCCTTGTTCTTGCCAATGAAAGAGCCAAAGCCCCAGGGCTTCAGGTCCTGAGCGCCAGCCGGCCTCCAGCTGGCCAGTCTGCCTCTACTGCTCTGCAGTCTGAGTCTGAAAATGTCTTAGGGGAGCGCCAGTGTCAGGGGGATGTAATCCCCATGGATGACAGGACATCATATCCTGGTGGCTGTTTTACTTACAAAATTTGGCTCTACTCAGAGACTTGCCTGGCTCCCTGCTTATCAAGAGAAAAGCTGACCATCTTCAGTTGGACTGTGGCTCCCTTTTTAAGTCCCAATTTGCTGTGTCTGTTGAATATGGAAATCACGCCTAGTCATTCTGTTCATGAGTTTTAAATGTCCTGGTTTGATGAGCCTCTGAAATGCCTGTTAGATCTTTTTAAGAACTACAGAGCAGACTAGATATCAATACCTCTGTCATTATGTCTATCTATAATATATATGCACATTTTAATCTTACACAGGTTTTTGCATTTAATTATACACAAACATACACATATGTAAATCCACTGAAAAGTGTGCCTGTATGTCAGCCTAATAAGTTTTTGTGACTTATTAAACAATTGAAAATTTATCCTTTTTTTCACACTTTTCAGTAATTCAGCTACAGAAAACTTTCTGAAGATTTTCTACCAGAAATTTCCCATTTCAGGAAAATAAATGGGCTTCAGATTATATGCTGAATGCAATAGTAAATTCTTATATTCCATGGGTGCTCTCATATCACTGGTACGTGGCTGTTCACAGTGTCTAAGAGTATAGTCATCTCACATCTGTCTCACTGTAGCACCATAGTATTAAGGCGATGTTATATAATAAGCATGGGAGGAAGACCGCCTCTCTAAAAATGAGAACGATGACTGAAAAAATGCTGTGCATAAATAGAGTAAGGATATTGTAGCAAGAGACCTTTCTTCTCACTTCTTTACTTTAGTCAAAAAGCACTCCATAGAATTGCAAGCAGGAGTGCATTTTGTTTTTGAAAAGAAAAATGTGTCTTTCAATGGCATTCAGTGCTGCACCTGGGATGTATTAATGAAATGGATCAAAATAGAAAGAAAGAATTCATATTAATTTCAGTCTTGATGTTACCTGCTCTAGATAACTGTATTTGCAGGATCACTGGCAGGTAGCATTTTGAAGCAGGAAAAAATAACTTCTACATTTTCTTGTTGATAACACAGTTCTCAGCAGACACTTAAAAATAAATTTCAAAAATAAAAAAAACAAACCAACCAAAAAAAAATTACCTTAATATTATAAGACTTTCTTGAAACTGCGGGCATTGCATGAGATAAAGCCTCTGTTTCAGGCATGGTTAGCAAAGTACCGCTTGGAGGATTATGCAGCTGCACTCAGTTGCCTGATGTGCAATACGTTGCAATGGCCCAACATAGCAAACTGAGTTATGTGCCCACCTGTAGGATGTGCATAGTCATCTGATTTCAGAGAGATTTTTCGTGTTTAAAGTCTGCCCACCAACTACGTCTGCTGAATCCAGATTCCCTGTGGTGTCTGCTATTACTATACACTGAATCATGAAACTATGGAAAATGATATTTTTACATTTTGTGTAAACGGGAGGAGGGGGATGCACCAGGATCAGGAGAAAAAAAAAGAAACACTGAAGGAGAAAAAAAAAACAGTTTGGGTGAGCTATTTGTTATTAGATCTTAGGGACACAAAGTGTTGATTGCAGCTTGACTATTCGGGCAGGTACAAAGAACCAGCATAGGGCCTATAAGCCACCTTATTTTCACTCATACCTTATATACCTAGAGTTTCCAGACTTCTCCTGTATACAGCAAGTATTGCATGCACCTAGTTGGAAAAAAAAGGGAAAAAAAATGCCAAGAGAGACAGGAATGAGGAAGAGAGGGGAAAAAGAACTAAGATTATATGAAAATATATTATTTACAATTAAATAAATTAGTGTGGACAGAACTATTTGGCTTCTGCTCTAAACAAAGCAGCAAATTCTATACAAACATTGGTCCTGACAAAGATTACCATAATGGTAAATATTGACATATCGCTAAAAAAAAGGAACAACCTGGTGAATCAGATCAGCTAAACCATCCATCATACAAACTCATTGCTTATAATGTAAGCAACTGGCTCCGTAGAGATTATTGAATTTCTTATTCCCAGTTAAGGCTTAGAAACCCACTACCTCCAAAGAAAATCTTAAATGTGTCTCAATACATTTTGCTTGGCATTCAAACTGCATGGTTTTGGCTGACTGCTGCAAAGCCATGTCAAAGTATTAATTTTTGTGAAGTTAACACAAAAATGAACTTTTGAAGAATGGCAGTAACATTGGAATGAGCAGTAATCTGTTCTCAGAAATTAGCTTTTAATTCTGTGATCATGGAAATATTAGCAGAGTTAAACATATATTTTCACAGTATTGTTGAACTTGGTTTCAAATGTGTGTGTGTGTGCTGTGAACATGTGTATCCTTGTGTGTAACTGCTTTGCCCGTATGCTTGTGATTAACTTCTTTTGACTGTTTGCATAAGGCATTGAAGAGAAGCTGCTGTAAATTCTTGAAAGAATTAACTGTAACATACTGGGTGAGTCTCTTGTCCCATTTGAGTAAATTTCAAAACTCCCACCCAGCTTCATTGGGGTCAAACATGTACTCCCTGTGTGTCCTGTAAAGGAAAATATGGTTTTTCCCACATGGGGAGTAATGAATAGAAGATGATGTGAACTTTCTGTTCACAACAGAAAATACAGAACAGAAACAAAGAAATACTGGGCGTTTCTTCATTCTTCACTGTGAAGCAAAAAGACTAGGTGTAATCTGTCTCATAGCTGCAATATATACATCTGGAATAGGATAATAGGTATATTTTTCATTTCCTATTTGAAAATTCATGAAATGAAATGAAACTTTACACTTAAATCATGTCAGATATGAGGAAGTGACTAGTGAAGTACGGAGGTATTTTCAAATCAGTGGGAAAAACATCCTTGCAAAATGATCCAAGAAAAAAATTCCCAAGAAATAGCTTTATGAGCTTCTCTCTGACAATAGGGAGGTTAAAAGCTAAAATCAGTACTTATATTTTAATATTATTAAATGAATTCTTAATGTCAGAAGAAAGCAAAGCATCCTTGCAAAGGTCATGTGTTGCCTTCGGTTTGGCAACTGATGACCACTGTCCGAGGCGGCACGGGCGCCACCCCCGCGCCCGGGCCAAAGAAGTACAGACACCAATATGAGGATACTTCAAGTGGCGTTTATTGTCACGTGTCAGCGTCTTTTATGCTCGTGCTCGATGCAGAAGGGCTGCGCGTTAACCAATAGCGTGCGTGGCTCACATACTTTGCCTTATATGGACTATGCCTGTTTACTCCTGCACTTTCCGTACATCGCGAGATCTTCCGAGCGCCAGGCCCTGTCTCCCACATCTCCCCCTCCCCATGCATAACGAAACTAGCTAAAATACAGCTATCTTATTCTTACTTATTCTTATCTTGTTCTAATTACTTATTCCTATTCTTATCCTATTCTTATCACTATCTTATTCTATTCTTATCTTATTCTTATTACTATCTTATTCTATTCTTATAGTTTACCCTAACGATCTGCAACAGTCATGGTACACACCGCACTTATTCAGACCTTGGCTGCTTGTTCCAGTGGGGCTGTAATGATTTCCACACCTGCAACAGCCGCACATGAAATAGGAATAGATATAGCTACAGCAGTAGTTGACAGCTGGTAGAAATCAACTAAAACTGCCAGTCTCCATGTCTGTTGGTCTTTGATTTTTGTTTACTTCTGTGTTTTGTAATGTCACAGCATTTTATACATTTTTTTTTTGCCTACCTTCAAAACATCCTCACCAATAGAGATCAGTTATTGCTTTCTTTTCATTCAAAGATACTGGTATCAAAAAAAAAAGAAAAAAAAAAAGAAAAAAACAAAGGGCAATGTCGGGGTTGCAAAGTTGTCCTGGTCAAATGAGAGGTCTAAAAAGGAAAGAAGTTGAACTGAAGACTTTCTAAATCCTAACACCCAAGTTATTGGATTATCTTTTATTTCTGCATAACCTCAACCTCTAAAGAGGCTTCTGGCACCAGTCAGCAGGTTTATATAATTATGCATTAACTTTTAGATCCCTCAGCACCATTGATTGATAAACTTCACAAACCAAGCACTCATTTAAATCAATCTCTGCCAATTTAGAATAGGATTTTTTTTTAAGAAATACAGAAGTTCAGGGCACAGTTTTCACACCAAACTTCTGTGAGCCAAAAGTATAAAACTAACAGGAACTTTTGTCTGGAAATAGCATGACTTCAGTATTTCACAGATAGTTTTAGCAAATTAATTATTGAAATAATCATTAAGAATACATGTTCTCAGGAGCCTTCCTTTGGCTTCCAGAAAGTTAATTACTTGAGAGTTGGACGTTCCTCCTGAAAGGGTTCAAGCAGATGCATTAGGTGTTGCGAGATCAGCACTGTACCTTCTAGATGTCTTGCACCCAGGAAGATGATTAGTTCGTGATGCTGGAGGCACCTCCAGGAAATTACCAGTGCCATGAATGGCTTCATAGCACTCCTGCTGCCCATGCTAATACTGGAGCTGCAGATAGCTGTTGCATCCAAAGATGTTTGCCATGGAATAAACTTGTTGGGACCATTACGTCAGCTATTCTGTTCCTCTGAAGCAACACAAGAGTTGTCCAGAGGAAATACAAAAAATTATGCTGAGAGCTGCTTATTTTTAGCATTTTCCACTGAGAGGTAGTTAGAACAAGAAAGCACTCTTGCTTCATAGCGCTGGTAATGATTAGTTAATCCAATTAATATAGACATTAAGCAAATTCCAGCCAATGTACATTAATTGACATTAGAAATCCACTGCCTTACATTTCTTCATATGCCTGCTGAGAGAAAATAGAAAAAGGCCATTTAAATATAACTTTTGCCATCAAAAAAGTGGGGCCCAAAATCTGAGGGACATGCACAGCTGTTCACAGTGTCACTTGAATGACACCACATTTATGCTGCTATCTCTGTTTATATGAAATATTAGGATTGGGATTTGGTCAGGCAAAAAATAAGATTTTGAATGTCCAAAATGATTCAATAATTCATTAAAGTCAACTTTGTCAAGTAGCTAAAACTGAAAGAAAAAAAATCTTTTCTTCAAAGCTGGAACACTTTCAGTGTTTTGACAATTTCCAAGTGAAAATGTTTCAATTTTTCACTTTAGAACCACATTTTGTTTCAAAATTTTTCTAACAATGATGCCTGAAAAGTATTCAAATACCCTAAATGAAATTAGATGCTTTGTTTCAGGTCCAACAAAACACCTCATTCAGTCCACAAAAATCCTATTTGCTCCTATCAATCCTGTTGATATCAGTTATTTCCACAGCGTTACTCCTGCAGGCAATGGATAGCTGTCTTTTCCCCCAGTGAGCACAGAAGTGTGCACTGGGACAATGTTCATTGCCTTAAAAAAGTGCTGCAAGGGAAACTGGACAATTTTTGCGACGGTAATAAAGAAGGGTGTAGAGGGGGATCTAAACTGCACATTTTATGACCAAATCTGACTTTACTATTTTGCCTCAGGATAAGATAGGCCACTCCTTAAAAACACAATTCATCCATGTTTCTTCTGTGCAAACAAGTATTCCCACAAGCGAGGAACAACACAACTCCTTTTTATTTTCACTGGGTATTTATTGGTAGTGTTGAATAATGATAAATTAAATTAGTAATTTAGCATCACAGGTGAATGAACTATGGTGAAACAACAATAACAAAAATTAGCAAATGAAGCTTGAATTATTCAGATTGCATATCTAAAATGAAATAAAACTTTGAGATCAACTGTTTTTGCTTGCCTTGATCTTTATTTAAAACAGACTGTGTTCTAAAGCTTCTGTTCTAATGCTTCACGTGACAGTGAACAAAATGCACAAGCACTTTATAAGACAATAGAGTGCAAAATATCTCCTAGCTGATGAGATCAAAGACTTCAGGAAAAGAAATTATGTAACATATCCCATACCTTACCTTCAAGAGAAATCTGGTGAAGGTTTTTTAAGACTGAAGATTTAATACCCTGTTGTTCGAAGACCTTAGTGTGCGACTGCAGTATGTCATTTGTGGTAAATTTGCCTTAGTGATCATTTATTTTCATTGTAAAGAGAGGAAGTTCTAAAGAGTAGTTACTTTCTATTAAGAAATGTCACTGCTTTGCAATTTGGCCATGTTTGAAGAAAATTTCCTTACAAAGTCAAAGTCAATAGTAGTTATTTGGTACATGGCTTTCTTTTTTTCTCCTCCAAAACTCTCTTTAGAGTTAAAATTATGTGCGACCTCGTTCCTTTCATGGTTTAGGGACTGATAAAACGGGCTAGTAATAGCAAAGATCTCAGGTCAGTTTTCATGATGACCCCTTCTTCGGAATCAGCAGTCTCTGTCAATTTTCTTTCCCTTGGGCTCTCTTGATTAGAGGCTTCTTCTCATTCCAGCAGATGCTTTCTGGGTGTGACTGCTGCTTTAATGGGATTGAGCAAACCTCCAACCCCACTCAGACTCATTTCACTTATAAACCCTGTCTACGTTTATCATGTATGCCCTTAAAAGATTAAATCTACTAGCTCCCATGTATATCATCATCTTCTCGGAAAGAGCAGTATCTACAGTTGCACCTGCAACACTCTGTGCGGGAAATAGAAATGTAGGAAATTTCCCCTTGGTGCTGGTGACATGGCAGGTGGGCAGTCCTGGGAGTGAGGGCTTGGGGATGTTCATGTGAAGGGGTTGACAAGGGCCAGGGTCTCACAAGTAGGATGGGCAGAGATGTGAAGGGTTTGGGAGAGCAGGATGGGACTTGCTGCTTTAAAACCAGCTGGTTGGTTTGCTTTCCAAAGGGGAAACAACACTTTCAAGCCTTTTTAAGCTCAGCTGAAAACTTTCTGTCATGACTGAAAGCTTTTTAGAGCCAGTATTAGTTCTAATCTCAGAGAAATTCAAAAATCATCCAAAGGCTCAAAAAGAGCATTTAAAAGAATGCTGAGTTTTTTCCTAAGGCAGAAGTCTGATAATCCGTACCTTATATATGATATGAGGCAATGTGTGACAGATTGAAGCAGTTCACCAAGAAAGTTGGAGTGAGAGACATATAAGAATTAAACCAGGGGGTATCTGCATTTTTCTGATGATGCGCTAGGTCTAATACATTTTAAAAAAATCTTGCAAATCACACATTTTAGTTAGACACTAACTAAACACTATTATTCCAGAAGTAGTAAAAATCACAGAATCATGGAATTGTTAAGGTTGGAAGGGACCTCTAGAGATCATCTAGTCCAACCCCCCTGCATACGCAGGGTCACCTAGAGCACGTGGCACAGGACTGCATCCAAGTGGGTTTGGAAGATCTCCAGAGAAGGAGACTCCACAGCCTCTCTGGGCAGCCTGTTCCAGTGCTCTGTCACCCTCACTGTTAAAAAATTATCCTTAAGTTCCTGTGGAACTTTTGATGCTTCGGTTTGTGGCCATTACCTCTAGTTCTGTCAGTGGCCACCAGTGAAAAAAGGCCAGCAGCATCCTCCTCACTGCATCCCTTGAGGTACTTACAGACACTGATCAGGTCTCCTCTCAGCCTTCTCTTCTCCAGGCTGAACAGGCCCAGCTCCCTCAGCCTCTCCTCATAGGGCAGATGTTCCAGGCCCCTGATCATCCTTGTAGCCCTGCACTGGACTCTCTCCAGCAGCTCCACATCCCTCTTGTACTGTGGAGCCCAGAACTGGACACAGTACTCAAGATTGTAGTAGGGCCTCACCAGGGCTGAGTAGAGGGGCAGGATCACCTCCCTCGACCTGCTGGAGACGCTCTTCTTAATGCACCCCAGGATGCCGTTGGCCTTCTTGGCCAAGAGGGCACACTGCTGCCTCTTGGTCAACTTGTCATCCATCATGACGCCCAGGTCCTTCTCTGCAAAGCTGGGTCCTTCTCTACAGAGCTGAGACATTGAAGCAAAGCAAAAATGTCCAGCTGATTTGACAATTTCAAAGCTTGTTGCGTGTAAAAAGATATATAAATGAAGTTCTGACACTCTGAAGTTCTGACAAAAGATACATAAACAAAGAGAATCACCTTGGCAGAAATCTTCACATAACAATAACAATCTGATTTGATGAAAATATTGACTATCCCTGAAATTCCGACAGGTACAAGCCCTAGGTGAAACCCTTTGTGGTTTTGAAAGCATTTCATTGATAATCCATAGCACGCTTTTTCCTGCATAGCTGGCATGATACGTTGTAGCACATAATGCACTTTACTGTGACATTTCATTGTTTTAGGCACTATTCTGTCGTCAGAGATCTCTTACTAAAGCTTATCTTTACATGCTTGACATTGTTTTAATAGTTTTGTCAGCCATACATATAAATAAATTACAAACATACAACAGGGCCTGGGCTTCTCCTCATGTCACTTCCTGATTTAATTCAAGATTAACTTTCTCCAAAGTTATCAAAATGTTTATACAGTAGATGAGAACAATCCCCTCTTCCCATTTATTTTTACTGTCTGTGTATGCAGATGCAGACCTCTTTTTCAAACCAGTCTGAATTACACAGCTAATTCAAGACCCTGAATCAGCAGAAACTGAAGACCTTTTATTTTCATTAAGGATGGTGTTATCAAAACAGGAAGAATTTGGCTGAAAGAACACTGTGTCTTTTATATTCTTGGGCCTCACAATTCTCACTGAAGAGATAAAATGTTCTAGGAACTCTGTCTCCCTGGGTGGGTATGAAAATATACTGGGGAGGTTTCTTTAAAGGATACTACCAGGTGGCTTGAGATCAACAATTTGATTTTGTTTTAGAAAGAGCTGAGTGTGAGAAAAACTGCTATGAATGGGAATTCTCTCTCTGTACTTTCAAGAGACAATGGACAAAGCAGTATCTCTAAAGAACAGAAAATCATTGCACTCGTTTATATCAGCTAGGTATTCTAAGAAAATAAAGATTTTTTTTTAAATCAGGGGAAAAATAACCTTGCATATGGTGTTTCTACTTATTAATCACAAGGTTTGAGGGGCCAGCTTAGGCTCTGCATGCCATCTTTGTGCCACTGGGACAGCGGGGCTGATCATGCAGCATGCAGGCACTTCCTCATCTAACTAAAATCTGCAGAAATTACTGTGATTTTTCAACAACACTATGTGGATTCAACTTCTACAGAGCTATTTGTCATTTACTAGTAAGAAAACTTGTCAACACATCTTGGAAGGGATCTGTGATATCTATTTATCATAAGTGACACAGTGTAAGTACATTGTCTTCTCACTTATTTAAACATTTTTAAATATGAATTATTTTTACAAAGAAGGATTTGAGATTCTCTTGTAAGAAGTATTTGTCTAACACAAATATCCTCATCCTCACTTGATCCCATGCTTTGACATCTCCTTAATTTCAGACTGAGATTTTTAGACTGATTTGGGAAGTTATTAATTTTCACCTATAACATATCATAGAATCATAGAATCATAGAATGCTTAAGGTTGGAAAGGACCTCTAAAGAGCATCTAGTCCAATGCCCCTGCACATGCAGGGTCACCCAGAGCACGTGGCACAGGACTGTGTCCAAGTGGGTTTTGAAGATCTCCAGAGAAGGTTGATTGAAATTAATTATTTCCCAGGTATACATGTTTTGAATTCAGAGTCAAAGGATTGATTCATGTGACATTTATATTTCTGGTAGGAAAAATAAAATTCCAGTTAAAATTAATGGAGTTTCTTAATAGTTACTATTAAATATTTGTTTTAAATGAAATAGTGCTTGTTCTTTTATGCTATTATATTTTAAATTATATTAAAACCCATAATGACTTCATGGAGTTTTCATCAATGAAACGTATAAAACAATTATTTGATATTCACCAAAACATGCTTTGAAATGGGAAAAGGACCAAGATACAGAGTCATATTTATAAAATTAGGTAATTCAGAAACTCTTAATTACTTCAACGCAGATCAAAATGAACTTTGCTGATGTCTTCTCTGTCTAAAATCTAATGTATGGAATAATCCAAAATATGTCAGAAACTTTTTTTTTTCCTGATATGAATAATCCCTGGATAATGATGGAGGGGAAGACTCAGTAGTCTCAAGTAGTTGAGTAGTCTCAAGCTGTTTCATGTAACTATGCTGGAAAAAGCAAAAGATGATTTATCATATTATTTTGGTAATCTCTTCTCAGAGAATATGCATATGCATCCACTTAAGTGCCCTGTGGTCACCAGGCAATCTGTGCTCTGATGTTAACAGATAAGCTGTGCGATAGAGTCTGACCAACTGTCTTTTTATTATTTCCCTTCATGGATTTAAACTTTTCAGGCAAAGAACAGTGTCTTGGTCTTGCTATTAGCATGTGCAAAAGTGACTTTTAACCCTTTTCCAGATATAGTCTGGAAAGCAGAGTCTTGTCTTGTTTTGAGGCATGGATGCAGGCACTGGTCAGGCACTGGTTTCTTGAGAGCATCACAGGTTTGCTGTCTCTTCCTAAGACCCATTCAAAGTCTATAGTATGGATCATAAAGTGTTCTTGTTATACCTTACAATTAACTTTTTGTTGTGGTCTATGCTTACACTCGCCTTGCCCAAAAGGGAGTGTTCATCTCAACAAGAGGCAACCTTCCCCAGGAACTGAGTTGTCTATGTAGGTGACTTGTCATTCTCACCAATTTCTTCTGAACCACAAAAAACTCCTTTCTTCCTCCCAAGGCAAATTTCCATCTTTCCACATCTCCTCCTGAGTCTGATTATCTGACTAGAGATCAGTCAACAGCTGAATAAAGAAAATCAGGGAAATGTTGGAATTACTGGACAAGCACCAGCTTTGAATGGCAGTAAATAAAAGGTTTCCTGGAGATGTTATTCCTCTGTATGGAGCAAATTATGGAGATAGCTAAATTGCAACATGCTGCCTCTAAGACGCTGAATTAACTATGGTAGATAAAAATCTTTAAGTTCTATATCAAAATAACCAGCTGTTATCTTCCACAGTAGTTTCAGGGCATTTTCCCCCTCACTTTTAACCTCTGTGGCAGGCCCAAGAGCACAGAGGAGTACAGATCGGATGTTTCAGAGACTGTTATGAGGTAATCTTGTCCTGAAGGATCTCCAGCTATTAAAACTTAGCTGCTTCTCCGCCAGCTAACATCAGCAGGGAGAGTGGAAAAGATCTTCTCTGTGACAAAGAAATATGCATGAACTAGCTAAGTGCAACAGCGTTTTGCCTCCTGATCTTAGAACACTTCCAGATAAGCTGTGATAAATCAAGCTGAGGTAGAAATTTGGTAGGTTACAGGTCCAACTGTTGGCCCACCTCCACATGCCGGGAGTTATGCCGCTGTACTGAAGTGGGCAGAGATGCAGTAACTGCAAGTTAGCCTGGAGGTTTTCAGCCTGACATGTTAATTTAAGATGCTTTGTATTTTGTTTTTCATATATGATGCTGGACCAATGAGTCAAGAAACAGGACAACCAATGTACCCTTGAAGGCAATTAATGACACCTGGTTAAAAGTGGTTAGGAAACAGCATAGCCCAACTCATCCTCCTCCTCATAGTTATTGACTAGTTTGAATCTCTGAAATTCTCCAGATTTTCTGTCACCCTTTTTAACTTGCAATACCTACAGCTTATTATATAGCTTATTATACAATAAACACATTATCTTTTCTTTGAACTTTAACTTTGAACTAATCTGAACAATGGAACAATCAGTGGGAGAGATTTCCACAGTCTGATTATGTTTTGTATTGAATAATATTCCTAGAATTTGCAACCTTTTGGTTCCTTTGAGTGCTTCTATGTCATGGGTGTTATGACAGGAGAAAGACATAAACTCCTGTTCTGTCTTCTCCTTAACATTCATTGTTTTGCATGTTTTTATCATGTCTACTCATATTGATTGTCATTCACAAGTAAGCTTCTAAAACAGTTTTCTCATGTACCTAATAATTTTCAGGGCTCTGCTCTCACAAAAGCCCCCACCTACTTCAGCAATATCCTTTATGTGAAGGAATGCTTGGTGCAGTAGTCAAATGCCAGATGAGATTTTGCCATCTAAGTGAATTTCCCACAAAAAAAAAGAAGCCAGTTTAAACTCTTTGGTTATGGAAATTTCATAAAAGCTGTAACCTTTTATAATAACACAAGTGGGAATAATATTGGACTTACATTCTACTTATGAAAGAAATCTCCAAATTTCCAATAGGGCTTTACTTTGTGCAGCTTTCCTGATGCCAACTGGAAGCGCTTTATGGAATACATACTGGAGTGCAAGAATCCTGTAGTAAATAATGGCACGGAGAAACAGCATTTAAGGATAGGATCAGAAGGGTATTTATACTCCAAACTCTCATGTAACCTAGGAGAAAAGTTTGATTGGTAAAGGGAGAGTGTATAGTCTCATCTTTTTGAAGTGTATCTCCAAATTACCCCTTTTACCACATATTTGTTCTCATGGCAGTGCTGTCTCAGAGAGAAACTGAATGAAGAAACGCGTTTCAGCCATCCTGCCATGGATGTCCAGATCAGTATGCACAGACTACAGCTAGTCTGAAACAATCCATGATGTGAATAGTATGAGCATCAGGTCCTCACAGTCCCTGACCTGCTCTACTTGACCAGTCCCATCGTGCCATACTGCTGGCCAACACTAGTACATAGAGTAGAATAGCCCCACACCTGAGTCTTCCCATCATTTACAGTTATGATCATCTATGCTCATATGAGTAAGTCTCCCAAATCTCTCTTTGCTAAAAAATGAAAAAAAAGCTTTATTACTGAGATCACGCTGTATTCATGAGTCCTTTTCACACTTAGTCCCTGTGTGCTAAAGTGGAAGGTTTGCACAGGACCCAGAAGTCAGAGGGGTTATAATCTGAGCATCATTTGATTTATAATCTGAAAATTGTTTAGGAACAACACCTGGAGTATTGCGACAAAGGGGTCAATAAAGCAATGCAGGAAGTGATTTAAGGGAACACAGGGAAGGGCCGAGGCTCCCAGGGCAGTGGGAAGAGCAAACACCAAAGGAAAGTAACTGGACAGAGCAGTAATTGATTAGCAACTCAGAAAATCTACTTAGTGCTGTATCTTTTTCTCCAGACACAGAGGGCAATGGAAATACAATCTTCTGTTTGCAAAGCAAAAGCTCCAAAGGATAAAGATAGGGCATAAATGGTAACATCTGTTCTTCCTGAAAGATAAGCATGAGATAGGGTGGGGGATATGACAGGCATTGGTTTACCGGTTGTTCAGTAGGTCGGAATTAGTATTAAAGGCATAAAAGCAGAAGGTAAAAATAGCTATAGAACTGTGGATTTAGCTTGTTCTAATAAATCAAAAGAAATTATTTATCTTTGCCTTCCCTTCCCTTTCACAAAACTGGATGAGTTATGTGTGATGAGCAGGAAAGAGTAGAAGAGAAAAAAGAAAAACTTCATAGATTAATATATATACATATATATGTGATAAATATAAATGACAATATGATAAATATAAATATAACATAGATATAGCATAAAAATATGAGATAAATAGAAATATTTATGGATATGAAAATATAGCTGTAGTTTATTGTAAACACAGATTATATTCATCCTGATATTGTTTGTTCTGCAAGAGCCTCGCTTCTCAGTTCAGAAAAGCAGATGGGTGCCTTGCTTAGGTGGGCATGTCAAAGGCAGTCTGGTTGATGTCATAAGGGCTAAAAAGACTGTTTAAAGGGTCTCAGTCTTTTCTGCAAATCATCTTTAACTGAAACATGTCAACTGTGTTCCCCAGGTCATGATGTTCACAGAAAATGGTTGAAGAATGGTGAACAATTAAACCTAAGAGTTATAATTGGAAAGAACTTGTCTGTGGATGAGTTTTCTGCCTAAGCAAGCAGTGATCCAAACCCATATAAGGCAGTTTGCTGAAGACTGTTATTAAGATCACTGAATTTTCCCTGTGAATATAGTAGGTCTTTGAGGCACAAGTCCTTTCTCCTGAGTTTTCCTGATGTGCCACAACTAATGCTCACAAGGCCAAGTGAAAACTCATTTATCTGTCTTATAGTCTGTCTTATTCCATTTAAAAGGTGATTTTGATCCTTTGAATAATAGGGCATAGATTTATGTGAAACAATTTTTAGTAGGGACATGGAATTTTACTTTAAATATATGCAGTTTTCAGTTTTGGTTTTATGTTAAAACTGTGTTACCATGTTCACTCTCTATATTTGATAGCCCTGGTCACATATCTTCCAGTTTGAGCTTGACTGACTTGTGTAAAAGGAAGCATACCGACACACACATACACTGTATTTATATAGCATTTTGCAGGACTGTGGCTAAAATTTGAGTATATTATTAAATTTTAATGTGTAAAACAGCTGGAGGCTGATGTTTCCTGCTCTAGGTATTGGTCTCATGAAGTTCCCAGGTAACACAGTTTTTTTCTCAAGTGCCATCTATTGGTGCCTTATTACTTGCATGTATGCAAACATAGAATACGCTTGTAATGTTTCATTTATAGGTTGAAAGGATAAAAGACATTGAGAAAGTGCTTTCAAAATATTTTTCTAATTTTTTTCATTTATTGTTACCATTTTGAGAGGATTATAGAGAAAATGACAATGTGTGGCTTTAAAATGAAATAAGTTTGGTTATGTTAAAGTGACATTTACATCCTTATTTAATGAGCTATAATATTTTTTCAATTTCAAATTTTCCTTTTGATCACAAAAATAGTCTCAAAATTGCTCCCTTGATGATAATGTAACTGTGAAAAATCTATACTGATGACATTAGAGCACAGTTATCAGCCTCTTGTTCATACAGCTCCAAAGAGTAATGGAATCTTTTGCAGAGATTTATCCTCAAATATTCTTTCATGGCCAGTAATGCTAATCTCTACATGGAATATAATGAGAAGACTTCTCATATACAATTATCACTTAAGGACTTCACACAACCAGATGAGGTGAAATTTAACTTACATAATTGCATCATCTAGACTGGAGAGATCTCTTAATCATGGGCTCACTTATGACTAATAATTTCCTTGAGTTCTGCTTGCAGACAAGACTTGGTCTAACTGCTTGCATTGTCTTATTCTACAATAGAGATGGCCATGGACAGTTTGTGGGAATCAGATTTTTTTTTGCTAAAATGTATGTGTCTGAAAATAAACAGGTTTTGAAAATGAAGAGATTTGCTCACTCACATTCACTCAAGCAGAATATGTCATCTGCTGCCTGGGGCTGATGGGTTAAGCTGAGTGAATCTTAGTTGAGGAGATGAGAAATAACAGATTTTATATTGCTGGCTTCCAAGATCCACATGCACATTTAATTTTGATTTAACAATGCCGGGTTGGAAACATGTACAAAACTTAAGAATTTGATCTGTTTTTGTCATGTTCTCATGGCTTTCATGACAATTCACAAACAACAGCTGAAACTGTTTTAAAAAAAATCTTCATTCTTGCATAACTGGTAACTTTCCCCCATTGCTAGTCTATTAGATAGACATTTATGTGGTTACAGTAGAGGTATTGCAGGTGATCCATGAGACACATAAGCTATTTTCGCTTTTAGATAACAATAGACCAAACTTTCTATTAGGCCTGTGATGCCACCAAATGTAGATGAAGATCTGCTCAGAACACTAAAAGCTTTAAAAAGCATTTGGCATTTATCTCTGCTTCTTCCTGCTACCAGGAAGACAGCAAGCGGTATCATTTACAGAGAAAACAGCTGATTTTCTGTTTCTGTCTCTTGTCCATAGCTCTACACACTTCACTTCAACTGTATGCTAAAGCACTGTTACAACATACCTGAAAAGTGTGATGTTTAGTTATTCTACCTGTGCAACTGCAGTAATGGGAAGCTTGATAGTATAACTGAGCATAGAGTAATAACCAGTGTGTCTGTAATCCATCAAAGGATTAACCAGGGCTATGCAAGACTTTTGTGATATTGCACAAGGAGAATGCACAGAGATGTTCAAGTATAACATTTCTGATATTTCCCTTATGATACTGAGTAAGAAATGAATCCCCATTACTGATAATACTTGACACTTTTATGTGAGTTTAGGATAAGGATAAACTAATCAGTTTAAAAGTTTGTGAAAGAGTATAACATATGCTGATAATAGGAGAATGTGCAATATAGTGTCCAAGGAAGTGGTTGACTGGATGTTAAGGTTAAAGTGTTGTAAGAATTTTTTGTATCAGGCTTTGGCAATGAAGACACCACAGCCACAGCAGCATTGCTAGAATCCACTGGCAAATGTCTGCAACTGCCACAACCTAGAGAAAAAAAAAAACAAACATGCAATGAACCCATGGCATTTCTCGAGAAGGAAACCTGTGCAATGAATGTGTGATTATGAGCCAAGTGAGCATGTCCAGTCCCTGGGCTTCAAAACAAGCTCTAGAGGTGTCTGGAGAGGCTGGATGAAGCACTGGTGCCCTGGGCTGCAATCCTGGCAGTAGTGGCTTTTGGAGCGGAGGTGTTGGAGGGGACAGGCCCAGGAAAGGGCAGCCAAGAATAGCATCTTATTTTTGAGAAAAAGAAGGGAAATCCAAGCCAAGGAAAAATATGCTACAATTATCCCCTCCTACTCATTACATCAAGATTATTTTGAAAATGCGTGGGATACATATGCGCAAAGCAATTAAATTGTGTCGAACTCCATTAAGATACACCAGATCAAACTCTTAGTAACCACAGAAGAATTCACTAACGGCCTTCTCTTAATAGACAGTGTTTTGTCAAGGATAATTCATAAACAGCGATGAATCCAAAGAACAGTATTCAGCCAATGAGTAAGTTTGTAACTTTGTTGTTACTGAGTCTGCTTTCTGTGACTGGGAAAATGCAGGCTTTAGATTGGAATCATATTCTTTCATATGGATTCAGAGAATATAATCCAGAGGGCTTGTTTTCAGACAGAGGTATCACAGATACTTCTGCAAGGTTTAGGACTTTTATCAAGCATGGACATGCTTCATTCTATGGTCTGCACTGAAGACGTGATTGTCTTTTCCTGGTAAGCAGTTTTATGAAAAGTTTATAAGTGAAGCCAACAGGAAACTACAGCCGTTTGACTGGTTTCAGCATTAAAGCATTCATACAGTAGGGAAAATGCTGTTGATGAGCTGTCTTGAGAGATGGAAGTGAACAATGGAAGGCCCCCACCCCCAAAGCCTCAGGAATAATAGACTTGTAAAAGGCAAAGATAACAAAATATTAGTCAATTCTTTGGGCTTATTTTCATGTCTTTACAACACTATTCCTAACTTATCCAGGTATGGCCCATAGAGAAAAGACAGCAAGGATCACACTTTACAGCCTGGGTACAATCCTCAATTCTAAGGTTTTAAGAATGATGATAAAAGGTATCTTTTGGTCTCTCATCTTTCTGAGATATGGGAAATAACAGCAAGTAATGGAGTAAAAAAAATGAGAGCATGGAGAGGCATCTGCAGATGTACAAACACTGAGGCATGAGCCTTAACAGAGTTGCCTGTGGAGGATATAGCATGACCTGCAAGGATCAGCAGCACAATTTCTAAAAAAAATGTGAGCACAGCAGGAAGCACAGGCTGTCAGTGACACTGTTGTGACAGATAGAGTTGGGAGACTCAGCTCCCATAGAGGCATTTTCTTGCCTTGTTTTAATCTTCCACATCTGACTAAGGTACTGGCTCTGCTAAGCTGAATTGCTGTGATTATCCTGTTATTTCTGTCCCTGACAGCTCAGGAAATGGTGTAATCCACATCTCAGCACAAGGAGGTAAAAGTCCTCCTTGACTCTAGATGTGTTTCACATAAATGTCTTCTTAATGCTTTAATGAATTGCTAACCCAGAAGTCCAGGATAATGTCCCACTTCACTGTGGTCTCATCCCCATGGTAGTTTGGTTTAAAGACTCTCCAGTGTGGGGCAAGCCCCACAGAGCTGCCCCAGGAGGCGGACCTCCCAAGAGGAGTCTGGAACTCTGGCCGTGCAAGACTGGGTATTGGGATGAGTTACCAGTAAAAGGAGAGAGAAAAGTAAGATTTCTTGCATGCTCTTATCTCTGTGCAGATCCATGTCATGTTAGTCTAATATCCAGGCTTAAATGTGATCATTCAAATGAATAAAAAGGGCACACATATGTGCTGTGCAACAGATTGAATCTGTCCTTCTCAGTGCGTCGGCGCATGGAACATCTGGATTTATGTAAAAGTTGGACAGAAAACGATGAGGATTTGACTAACATTCCACACTGGATGAATTGAACTTCATTCAAATAAGTCTTAAATAATAGGGTTTTATGGAACAGAGTGCAGATGTCCAGGTATGAGATTGCCATGCTCTCCTTTCTCGCCCAAAAGCCCAGCTCTTGCGGGTTGATAGAGGATGACAGTGTCTGTGTTTGCAAGGGCACTGCTCTGCCAGGGCTGCTGCTGGTGTTCTCACTGTCCTTGGAGGCAGCACTGGCTGGAGGACTCCCATATTGCTTGAAATCTGCACCTGAGACCCTTTTCCTTGCTCTCTTCAAAGAGCTGATAGACCAAGTGCAAAAATGACGGCTTGGAAGTTTTGTTTGTTTGTTTTTGGGTAGAAGAGCCAACATCAAACCTGAACTGTTCGGATCTATGTTTATCTACCAAGGAGAGTCTGCAAGTGCCCACACAATGCAGAAGGTGACCTTCTGGCCTTCTACCCACTCGAGCAGTCTAGCCCATTACCCCATCCTCAGCTGGAATAAGACTAAAAGTAAACTGGGACCGCTGGGCCTACTGTTATACTCAGGACGCAGCTGTGTGTGCCATGCTGCTTCTGAGCCCTCCCATGTGGTTGAGCTGTAGGTCCAAGCCAAACTGAGTACCAGTTTGGCTTTTGGCACAGAAAAAAGACACTGTGTGTGTTTCCTCACCAGCACGTTTGCAACGGTGACTTTTATGTAATTTTGTGTATTAATAGAAGCTTCGCGGTGGTGTGTTCTCACACTTTATCTGTCTCCTTCTCTCTTTCTGTGTTGCTCTCGAATGCACAAACACACATCTCGAAACAACAGAACCATCTTCCATTATACATTCATTAAGCTCCTGTAATTTAGCTGCAATTACATTTAGTGGGGGCACACAAAAAATCAATAGTGGGATACAACTGCTCAGGGCTAACTAATGAAAGGTCTCTGGGAGGTAAGGCAGCCAGTGTCTGCCCAGAGCAGTCCCAAGAGCACCCTTTGGATGGCAGCATTAATTTCAATAGCTACCAACACTGACATTTAAGAAAAGGACTTGAAATTGAGGCTCTGCCTTTGTGAACATAGCATCCACTGGTAACAACTGTGTAGCCTGCATACAAAAGCTGAGGTGCATGAGTGGTACAAGGCCTCAAAGGAGTCAAATCTCTTTTGAAAACACAAAGCAAAGGGAAGGAGTCTTGTGAAAAGCACATGTCCCCAGTGATGACCGATGAATCTGGGAAAGCTAAAGAAAAGAGGTCTTTGCATGTGTTCTAGGTGTTTTAGGAATGTCCTCAGTGCAGTGGGAGGTCATTTTTGGAGACATGAAGGTATGGATTCAGAGGTGAACACAAGTCCATACCATGATGGATATGTTTACACCTCTGCTTAAGGGGGGTCTTGCAGGTACTTGAGGGTACCCTCGAGAGTACCTTTGCAGCACTAATAGACAAGCACAGGCCTGAGCAATTACCTATTTTCACTAGCTTGGGCTTTGCATAACACTCTGTAGCTACAGAGGAGACCACAGAGGGTACAGAATCTACTGTGACTCTGGAACAATAGTTTGGGATTGTCCCAACCTCTAGGTTGGTCTCAAAAAAATCCTAGACATGTGACTAATTGTGGCACTCTACAGCTCTGTGACTGTTCCTACTTTATCTGGTATGTGTGAATGAGCGAAGAAAAGTAGTGAAAATTAAATACTTTTGTGAGAAAGCTTGGATTCACATAGATCCAAAGAAGATGAAAGGTAAGTTAGTTCATCTCTTCCTTCCCAGTGGCCAATCCAGGTACATCAATCTCTGCAGATACTCATTTTATCTGCCCTTAAAGACTCAATAATGGGGATTCCACCAATATTCAATCTCTCAAGTTTTTCTCTAACATTAGTCTCCAAAATCCTTAACAGAGATTTTTTTTTCAAGAGTGAAGGAACACTTTTACATGCTTTCTGAGTCAAGACCTTTTTACTGTTTCATGTGTGTCCATGTCACTAGGACAGTTAGTTATGTTTTTCAATAGGTAGGAGTGCCAGTGGCATATAAATATGATGCTGACCTTGCAGGATTCTTACTGTTTACAGTAATACCCCTGAGAGGGCAACAAAGATCAGAGTTTCTAGCCCTATTTTTTCTTGTTTTCAATGCAAAAAGACCTGAGACATTAGAAGAGGAATCAAAACATGTCCTGTAATGCCTTAATTTTGTGGTTGAAGCTGTTTGGAGATTTCAGTGAAAAGGAAGAAAAACTCAGGAAAATGAGCAAATAAGGAACTTTGTAGAGGCTGCTGAGGAGGTTTAGCTGGAGACGGGGAGCAACCAGAAGCCAGACAGGGAGGATGAAAGAGTTTCTGTTTTTGTACTGAAAGTGATCTTTCAGATGAAGATTTGCATCATCTGCATGACAGTCGTTGCATTTAGCCTGAGGGTCAGTTGTGTAGCTCAGCACAGATTGTGGCTCTTGACAGCTCCTTTCTGCCCACAGAACTGGGATTTCAACTTGCATTTTGGGATGTGGCTCAGGCAACCCATGGTCTCCACCAGAGCTTGAGGGAGTCAGGAGGGAAATGAACATAAATCAACGGAGCATTGAGCTTCCTCATTGATACCATCACATTTTCAGTAAATCAGGCCCAGTGCAAAAGCATACATATTCGTGTGCAGTAGAAACATTGACTCAGAGGGTATAGACAAGAGCGATGGGCTACTAAACATAATGAAAACTGAGATCCGTTCATGCTAGTGGAATCATAAATGTCACCATTCTTGTAAATATCCTGAATGGCTACTTCAACAAGAGTTCCAACATAGTGTTAGCAGGAACAATAGTATTGATAGTAACAGTGACATAATGGATGGGGACCCAACACTGATCCTTTATTAGAAAAATACCATAGTACAAAGAGAGATATTCTTGTTTCTACAAGCCGTAAACATAAATACCATTGATTTTCTTGTGATTTTTTCCTACTAGGCTGCACTAACTGGAGCTCTTCTTACAGAAATTAAGGCAGGGATGTCTGTAAAGTCTGGCTAAGGATATTTCTCACATTCTGCCCTCAATTATCAAGTGAACATCTATTAGTTAGCAATGTCTTGCTTCACTGAGCACACTTTCATAGATCACATAAAAAAAATTGTTTAATTGGCAGTCATAAGCACAATACAGAGACGACATTGTTTAAGCAACTCAAGATGTTCTGGGTTGATCCCTGCAGAAGAATGGTGAAACTTTAAAAAGTACAAGTAAATTTTGAGGTTTCATGCAAAAGTAAAATCTACCTGATTTATCTTAGACCACTACAGCTCCTATTCAGGTGTTAATTTTTTATAGCACATGAACCCTGGCTTCAGCAAGAACTCAATCTTTCAGCATGATTGTTTCAAGAAGAATAGGACCCCGAAAATCTTCTCTTCTGAAGGAAAAAAGATGTGGAACAATATGTAGTGTGTGGAAAAATGAGTGGTACTTGGTAGCTCTGCTATTTCAGTACTCTCCTTTTCCTTCTTGCTCACTTTTTACCTTTTCACGGGCATCAAAACCATCAAAGAGTCAGTTCAGTCCTATGCCATAGTCACCTTTAGATGCTATGATCCAAACAACAAGATGGATAAACTGCAGAGATGGGAGGCTCTGGAAGGAAGCAACACCAGAGCATACCTTCATCCTGCTCTTCAGCACCCTCAGTAAGGCTTGGCAAGCTCATGTAGCTACAGGCAAAATTAGAGCCGCTGTAAATAGGCAGGAAAAGAGTTTATCAATCAAGAATGAAGAAGAAAAGTGGCAGGTAACTGAAATGAATATGGTTTATATTTATCTACTAGTTCTTAGTAAAACAAGGCATCATGTCTCATAGAATCATGTGACAAAGGTTACCCTCATTCCACAGCCCCTTTCTAGTCTCACTAGCTTACCTTGGCAAAGCTGAATTATCTGAATTAATACTTCTCTTTAATATCAGGCAGTTTTCACAGAATTATTATAAAACACTATTTTATAAAGCACTCTTTCATTTTTAAACATTCTGTCACAGTAAAATTTCTCCCTTCCAGCTCCTTTTCTGTGGGTCCTTTCTTTACTTGAATCTAGTTTCTAGCTTAGAAACTAACTTTTAATCTGATTATTCTAAAAAGAAATCTTTAACAGGAGCTTCATGAGGACTGCCACTATAATGTCCTGAATTCATATACTGGTAACTTTAAAACACTCTCTTTCTTTGAAGAGAGAAGGTTTTCTATATCCCAGCTTGCATTTTTTCCTCCTTTTCCATTCTGACAAACAAATTATTGTCAGAATGATTATTTATTTATTTATTTATTTATTTTGCTTAAAAGTATTTTAAATTATTGGAACAAAGCAGGGTGTGAAAGGAATCCAAAATAATCAGACACCCAACTCCAAAGTTGTAGTTCAAAGTGCAAAGGAGTTCAGCAAATAACTGATCTACATTTCCATAAAATCCCAGTCACACATTCCAAATCACCTGTGACTGTTAGAAAAATAGACCCAAAATTTATCTGTCTCATTCTTAAAAACTGCCATTGGTGGAGACAGCACAACTATTTCAAATAGCTGATGGGTTTTACCATCCTCAGAGAGAGAAATACTATTTTCTTGTCCTCTGAAGGAGAATTATATATTTTTAATAATCGTTGTTCTCCTATATTCACCCTTTTAAAGATAAAATACCATCTCTTTTAAAGCAAAAATACCTTTTCTTTTTCAAGTTCCTATGTATCATATTATTGTAATCTCTGAACAGTTTTATTGCTCTCCTCATGTTTCTTTGTAATTAGTCCTCTGCTTTTTGGAAATACAGAGTGCAAACGGGGCACTGTACTCCACTTGGTCAAGTGAAAGGATTGCTTTACATCTTGCTATAAATCTATATAAATGCTTTTCAGTGTTTTCTGCCTTGTTCACCACAACATAACACTATCTGACCCATCACAACTCTCATATCATTTCTGTAGAGCTAGTCTGTCTATTCCTTCTCTACCCTGCATTTGTGAAACTTCTTTGCACCTCTCCACTCCATCTATTTTGGGGGAGAGGGAGGGAGAGTGAATAATTTCTTCACTTTCTCCAGATTGCTTTCAATTGTTGTTCTGTCCTCCCAGCTGGTGCCTGCACCTCCCAATTTGCTTATGCAATACACGTTGTCAGCTACACACTGTCTATTCAAGCACGTGGTCATTAATTGCAAATCCATCATCTAGGGTAAATCCCCTATGGAGCCTCACTCCATACAACCTTCCATTTTGATCATAAATCACTGATAACAGCTCTCTACATAAAGCAATCTAACAGCTTGTGCCCACTCCGGATAAGTTTTGTTGCTTGTTTGTGCAAATGGAATTTTGTTGAGCTTAGTGTTTAAAAATGATAGAAATTGGGAAATAATTTGTGAACATCATTCTGTCATTAGCTAAGATGTCAGCAAATCAGAATATGAGGCTGTTTTCTCAGTTTTGTCAGTGTGAGCAATAATCTTCCCATAACTTTAAGTCTTTTCACTATTTATCTTCTCCACATAGCCAAGATTTTTAAACAGTATTGTGTAACATATCTACATCTAAATATTTTTAGATTATGACAGCGAAAACTATGCTTCACTTAGAATTTCTACAGCTTTTGAAGGTGTTGCTCACTCTATAGACAATGCAGATGCAAATATGTTTGTTTAGTGTCTGTTTTTAGTAAACACCACTGCAAAACAGCCTTTGTTCCACACTCTGAGAAAACAAAAACCAGCACCATATGCCTGGACCTCTTTGGTTAGACTTAGCAACAAGTGCAATATATTAGATACATTGCACATGTGCGGCTCACAGGACTGTGCAGGGACACAGAACCTGTAGTGCATGCTACCTGATGTTCTCAGGTGGAAAACCAGCTCTGGAAAGGAGCACAGCAGTGCCACATCCCATCTCGCACGGCTCCCACCAATTTGGGACATCTTCTGATCAGGTGCAGTTCCTCACTCAGCAGCTCAGTGATTATTCCTTTGTTTTTTTTCACTAATTTCTACTGATCCCAGCATTATTTAAGAACATTTATTCCCTGCAGCTCTAAGCGGCAGCTTTAGTCTCATAAAGGTTGTTGTCTGAGTTCAAGTAATATAGTTTAAGATTAGGACAACTATATATTTCTGCTCTCATTCAGTCAGGATAAGGCGTGATGAATCAAAGTTCATTATTTGACTTTCATTGTATTTAAGCCTTTTGCAAGAACGTCAGTATATAAGTGTAGAGGCTAAACATACACAGCTGGTGTAATAGCACAGATGCAGGCTGGCACTATGCTCATCTTTCCTGTCAGTTCTTTAGAAGGGATGAATTTACAAATTATAGTCTCAGCAATTTTCCATTGCAAGAGAGTTAGTGATGTCGCATTCAGAGAGTCGGATTCAAAGCGCAGCTCTGTTTCAGCGGTTCCATTCAGGAAGCCAAATGGCAAGCTCCCTCTCAGAGTACGGTTAATAGGCAGGCAACTTCGCCTTTGCCAGGAAACCAATTTCCTCCTTCAGAGCATCTCCGAACCCACTTGCAGGCTGTGTCCCTGGTGGATGTTCTGCGAGACACAGCCTCCAAGAGTGATGAAGGAAACAGCAGGCCAATTCATTTTTTGCCCACATTTTTTTTTTTCTGTGAAGAAAGGAACAGCTGTGTCAAAAGCCAGGGTGGAGCTGCTGTTTTTTCTCCCAAGTTAAGATTAACCCAGAGCATTGATACCTGTAATTCAGCTTCACCTGACTTCAAATTCACGGTAACAGCCTCAAGATATTTTTCGTTCAGGGATCATTCACTTCTAAGAACTGCTCAGTATCCTTCAGAAAAAAAAGATCCCGTCAGTGGGCCAGGGAGCGGTGACAGTTGTATTTAATAGGCAGGTAGAAGCTAAGATGAGAGGGTCGAGAGAGATCACTCCATAACTTCTCCGGGCAAGACAGACCTGGTGACCCAAGATCACAGTCCAGAATGACATGAATACTTAATATTGGTATTACAGAAATTTTTACTAGTGCTGGAAGGCCAATACTGCTCTTTATTGTCTGCCCAGGAGAATTCTGCATGGAGAATTTTAAAAGAAAATAATTGATGAGTGAAACAGTTTTTTCTTTTTAGAGATCTGCATTTTTAGTGGCTCCATTTGATGCTCATGGCATATAAAGCAGAATTTCTCAAAATCTTTTGGGATGTAAGAGTCGATCCAAAAGGCCTCCTCTTTTAGAGTACAAAATTAAGTGTTATAAGAAGACATTGGTTGAGTTAGACTGAGAACTTGCCTTGAAGGAGATTTGTACATAGCATTATGGAAAACGGAAAAATGATGTTATGATACACGGGAGAAATCCACATACCTTCTGGAGACATCATCATCATCTTTGAGAGATAAACCACTAGATAAACAATTTCTGATATACTGACACTGAGTTAATATTGGGGAAAGGCTGTGTTACCTGCTGCTTTATAACAAGAATGAAGAGTTGTCTTTTAACACTCAATTTTGTAATGTAACTCCAAGAAGTGGAAGGGGACATTTTCATTTTCAGTTTGGATCCTCTCTGAAAAACATACAAGAAACACAATACATTTATTAATAAAACTTTGCAGAAAGCATCCTTTGGGGGTTCACGTTGTGTCAGGTCAGCTTAGGAGCAAATAAGAAAAGAATCTATATCCACTCCAAACTATGCCAACATTTCAAGATCAATTTCATCAGATATTCCCATGTAACTCTTTGACTTTAACCAGCTTGGCCTATAATTTAGATTGGCACCAGAAAGTTGTAGCCTACTGTGGCCAACCAGTAAGAAGGAGTTGAGTAACTGGCAATCTTAACACACAAACATTTCTACTGCACTGACTGTTTTAAAAATGTTTTGGAGGTTACTCATCAAGTATTTTGCCTGCAATTTGTCTTTAGGCTATAAAGCTTGCATGTAATTTGAGACCTTTGTAGTTAAGGGACATTAAATTGACTCTTGAGCTGTGCTAGAATCACCAAGAGTCACTGACCTACCAGAAGTTTATTTTAATGTACAAATGCATCAGTGTGATATTAGACATACACTCTAGAGGCGCCACTTATGTATTCTAACATTACTCTTTAGTCTAAGTACTTTCAGTGTGGTCCATACCACATGCCATATTTCTGTGATTTCAGAGCATGGCTAGTCCCTTAGGCATATAGGGCCAAAGACAGATGCCAGATGCAGGAGCAATCCCTTGCTACACTAGGAAATAAAAGGTGCTCTAGGAGTTTTTTATGCAGTTTCCCAGTTTGTGTCTAACTGAGGAATTTTAAAGCATTAATATCAAAGGATGGTGACAGGGCACAGGGTGACTGTGTGGCACAAAGGCCAGGTAATGGGCATGAAAATATGACTTGTTGCCATTTCAAAGGCATTTTAAGGTGTATTAAGATACAGCTATACATCCTTCAGTTCTTCAAGCATCTAGTGGAGACTGTAACATAGCTCCAGAAAACCTCCTGGGAAAGGAGGCTGGCTCCTTATATTCTACAGAGAGAGCCTTGGGATAGGAAGGTGAAATGCAAGGCAATTGCCAAGCTGTTACACTTGTTTTGTCCTAGCAGGAAAGATGATTGCACAAGCCACATTTCCAAGACCAGTTTGTACAGCCCTGCTGCTGTTCAGTGCAAAATGACAAAAGGTCAGCCAAGGATGTGCCCTTGTTCTTAAGGAAAGAGCCAAGTACTTAAGAAAAAGAAAGAAAAAACAGTGTCATGTGTTGTATTTCAGCTCCATTCCAGCAAATCGGATAGTTGCACTGACACCTGCATTACTGTAGGCTTGAGATTCACACACTAGCAATGGCACTGTCAACAGCATGGCATTCCCACCTATGTACACCAAGGAAATGACAGTGTCTGACCGAGCAGCTTCACAGAGCACTCTATATTCTTTTGAGAGGCAAATTAGAAATTCCATAGGGCCAGGGATTTAAAGGATCTGATATCTCCACCTAGAGTGAAAATCCCGTGTTTTATCCCTTAGGTGGTGGGACCAGGTATCAGCAAGAAACATTTGCTGAAACACCATACATTTTTAAAATCATTTTTAAAACTGTCTCCTTTCCACATCACCTTCCTTAGCACATCAGCAACTGGGGAGCAGATTGCTTGCCAGGCTGGAAATGCTTTAGATGTTCACATGTTTTAAAAATAACAGCAATAATTTGCAGCCAGACTAGAATCTTTAGAGTTACAAATACAGAAATGTAGGGAGAAAGTTTGGGCAGCACTACTTCAGTTTTTTTCAGAAATCTTCTTATTCTCTATTTCAGATGGACAGGGTAGAAAACATCAGAGAGGTTCAGAACTTTAGCTCCTAAAGAGAGATCATTATGGTCTAGTGTTTCTCATCAGTCACAGAGTCAAGCATCTCTCACCCCCTTAACCAGAACTTCACTTTAGGATTTCTTATATAGAGAGACGTCTAACCTGGACCTGCCATTTAAGTGAGGCATGGTTGACCTAGTCTGAAATAAGGTCTCTGCCTGTGTGATTTGGAAGGGCAGTGTGTTATTAATAGCACGTTAAGAAAAAGCAAAAATGGGAGGCTCTCGCTGAGGCACAGGACCATGGTTCTTTTATACTCTGTTGTTTGAGTATTAAGGATCTCTGGTGTGTAGGCAGAAGGCACTGTGCTCTCTTTTACCCTGCTCAGCAAAGGTCATGTTTTCAGAGGTGGTAGCCTATTTTTAAGCAAGCAAATCTGCATTTAAGCTCTTCCATGAAAATGATGTGACAACATTTAAGGTCACAAGTATCCTAGATTGAAGTTTTAAGTGTTTAGAATGGCCAATAAAAGAGCAGACCATTAAGACTTTTCTCTGTTTACACAGTTATATGCAGTTAAATGCCTGACGTCTTTTACTCCTTCCCCCTGTAAACATTTGAGTTTGACTTTTCTATACAGTTGTAATTCTTGAATGTTGGCCAAAGTCCCACTAAAGAATTTGTGAGCCACAGCAGGTTCTTAGGGACATTTTCAAATAAGGAGAGATGGTCTGTTTTTGACAGCATGACATAATTCACACTCTAATTTTATTTAGCCCTGAGAATCTCCAAAATAACTAACGGGGGGAAAAGTCTGTGAAACCAAGTTTAAAAGCAGTATAACTCATTTTGTTTTCTCAAGCTTCTGCCAATAGAAATTAATAAAACAACTCCCCAGAAAAGTTTCACAATTCTATAATGTTTACCAGTCAGATAGAAGTTATGTCTTTAATGTGTTTTTAACATAGGCACACTATAATCAGGGAGCACTTTGTTACATAAAGAAAAAAACCTTTGCCCTTTATGCATTTAATGCATAGCATGCTCCTCAAGCGCTCTCATTTCAGACTCTACATAAAAACACATTATCATGAGGGTAAAGCACTTACTTAGGCAAATTGCCTAAGCAATTCAAGCAGTGCCAGACAGAAAATTGTCTGGGTCTGCTCTTTCGTTCATTGAAGTCAAGGTCCTTCAATGAGGATAGGGGGGAGAGAGAGAGATTAGAAGGAACAAGAAGGTTGTCGGAGAACTTATTTGATCTTTGAAAAGGTTGTCTGGAAGAGTTTATGAGATGCAGACAGGCAACAGAGCTTCAGAAACACTGAGCTGAGCATTTTAGCAGGTCCACAAAACAAATTCTTGCTGACTGTATAAAACTATTTGCCTTTTCAATTTGTGGGGCATCAGTTAATACAGTGTTGCCAGTGAAGGAAAAAAAATCAAAAAATTACATTTAATCAACAATTTTATCAGCAAAGAAAACATAACAACAAACATATACATAGAGAATGTATAACATTAGACACTGCACTGGGCTGTTATAACCAAGACATGAAATATTTATTGCTGTACAGACTTCAGGATAATGTTAGACTTGTCAGGGAAGTAAAAGGGATTGGACAACTTGGATATACTGCACAGATATTCATGGATAGAGAGCTTGTTAAAAATATATATATATATTTATCAGTATTTTTGCCTGGGGTACTACTGATGTGGAAAATTGAAGCTGTTGAGCAGGATGGTCAGTCTTGGTCCAGAGGGTGACAGAAGTCTCTCTTGAAAGGTTCTGGACTGTGCTATGCAATCCTGTAGTCTTGCTGGACACTGGTTCCACAGGAGTATGCGGTTCCTTGCTGTTGATTGTCTTAAACTGCATATGAACATTCTGTTTATTTTAATTACGGATAAAGCACTCACTGTCCTGCATGAGCATTGCTCCATCTGCAGGAGTGGTTTATAAAATTGGTTAAAATGATCTGTGTACAGTTTGGTCAGTTCTGCAGCAGGCAATGCCTGAGGAATCCCTTGGATGATCAGACTGCTGATGTTAGTCAACACATTTACATATTGAAGCTGAGCCTATTGGCTGAATGCCCTGGTATCCCACTGTACCACATCTGACCAGCTAGATCTGAAATAAAGTTGAAAAGGAGGTAGGATTCACTATGAGTCTGCGCTTAATGAAAGTCATTTTATTAAATTATTGTTCACCTAGCAGATTGTAAACATGGAAAAATCCAAAGGAAAATAAATTCAAATTTGTCAGCCTTAAGTAAGGACGCAAATGTCAAGGGCAAGGACTTTTTAATTGACTTGTTAACAGTCAGCTATACATTTCACTATAACTTGTCCATTTCTCAGGCATATGTCTCCCACAAGGGCTGTTCCTTAACTGTTAAATGCATACTATGTGAATACTGAGCCATTGCAAAATAAGTTCACTGATGCCAAATGTGGCTTTTCCGTTATATGTTTCTTATATGAAAAACAAAATACAGTCTTGCATGGGACGACCTTAATTACTGAATGAAGATAGAAAAAATCAAGCAAGAACAGAAACAAAAGTAAAGGACTCAAGCCAACCACATATACTTAAAATGAAGAAGCTCCAGAATCCTTTAAATGTAATGAGATTTGTTTTAAAATTTTGCAGTTTTAAAAATAAACACTAACCCTGTACATTTTGGATGAGTCTCAGAACAATTTACAATGAGAAGATTCTGTAACTATATTCATTTCCCTCACCCCTGAGCACTAAGAAATAAATTATTCTGGGATTCACTGTAAACGCAGAACTGGCAGAAGTGAAAAACTGCCCATGAACAAGACTTGGGAGTGCTTCCTCCTGTGGGTGAGTGTGTGTGTCCACCCTCAGTCATCACCCAGAGCCTCACAGGACATGGATGAGCAGATGTGCACATCTGTGCACACAGAATCCTGGTAGCTGGTACATGGCCAGTGTTGGAAAACACATCTTCTCCTCCATCCTAAGAAAATTGCAGACTGCGAAGGGTGGCTGCAGTTAACCAGATTATCTTCAGATATTTGTTTTTTAGGGTTTTTTTCTCAACTATAAATAAAAAGGAGAAATGTCACTGCAACTTCCATTGCTGATCACATATCAGATTGCTTACATCCTTTACCTCGAGGATAAATTATCCCTGGGATAGCATAAGGTTCATAATGTGAACAAATGATGGAAACAGTGGAGCGATATATTACAGATAAATATAATCTGATAATCAGCACATGTAAAGCTTCGTGTTTGAGAATGATATTTCAAAAACACCTGGATTTTTATTCCTTCTTGTTGTAACAGCATATATATTTCTAGTCTATACATTTTCTTAGTCTTTTACTGTAATTCCTATTTTTTACAATGAAAGTTATATGAGTAGTGGGAAAGGTTTCCATGGCAAAATAATAATTTTTGGTGAAGTTAGTTTTCATTTACAGATGGGGAGAGAAAGCAAATTTAAATAATTACTTTCACAAGCAAAAAAAAGAAAAAAAAAAAGAAAAAATTGCAACAGCATTGCAGTCTGTTCAATCCATTAATCTAAACAGCTGGCAAGATTCACAGCAGAGAGTCAGTGATTTCAGGGGAGGGACGACTCCCAGAGCAGTGAGTAGCTGAACGCCAGTGGTGAGGAGTAGGGGACACGGGAATGTGTCCTTTCCACCAGCCCCACCTTGTCACCTTGCCAGCTGTGTGACAAACGAGTGCCAGTGCCAAAACAGGAAGAAAGAACAAGAGACACAAGCAAAAGAGAAAGAAGCAAAGCCAGGACATACAGACAGAGCAATTGCTTCTGGGCAGATACAATTCCAAGCCGTTTTCGCATAAAGTTTTACTCTGAACTCTTCACTTATTTATGACACCTTATTTAAAAAACCTTAATGGAAGGTCAAGAATGAATCAGATTGCCACAGCACTTTTATTTCTAGTCTGATATCAGGTTTCCCTCAAAGATTACTCTCCTAAAGGTTACACAATGTTGGAGCTGAAAGACTAGAAGAGAAAGTGGAAAGAGAAACAGTCAGGTAAAGAAATTTTTGTTTCATTTTGTTTTTGTTTTTTCTTTTTTTGATCCTGCAAAAAACCACGCATTACTCTACAGAGACTTTCACTTCTTTTTAAAGAGAACGGAAACAACATCTCTTTTGCAAAACACACCTTGTTGCATTTATTCTGTTATTTGCCTATTTCTCACATATCTGCTCTGATGTTTAACTGACAGTAAAATAGACCTGGACCCTCATGTTAATCCTAGACTCTGTAGAATAATTTTCCATTTAGCTTCCCAGATAGAAACATAACTTTTCGAGTGAGGTGTCTATTAGTAAATTTGCTCCAAGTGTTGAAGGCAAGGTAGTTAAATTATAATACAAATAATACTTTGAAAAGTTTCAGCTCTATTTATGAAAAAATAAGGAAACTGTTACTCTGAACTTTTATGCCAACAAAAACCACTCCATCTGACTTCTTCTTTGAATAAATAGAGATTATTTTCTAGTAGTATGAATGATTAAAAGAAATAACAACTTAAAATATAGTCAGGAAAAGGTTATTTATAAATGACCCTTAATCATTCTGGGACTTACTCCTTAAATGACTTGTTCCCATGTAATTCTTCAGCAGCTGGAGGCTGCTGGCCTCTAGTAATGTATTTAAGGCTACCTAATTTTAAGCATATATTTTACTCATGGTGACTTCAGTGGGACTGTTCATGTGTTTAGGCATGTGCTTAGTTGCTGCATTAAATCAGGTCCTTGACTGGGAGGTCGCATCAAAGTGGAGAAGGCCTTTTCCTACCTGAAATTTCACCATAGGACGTAATTTCTTTCTTGGTCAAACAGATGCTGTTCAAATCATTCTGTACGTGTATGTGCCTGTTGATTTTACGAATGACTCATTAAAACAGAATAGCTGAAGCATCTTTTCTTTTCATTCTTGCAATCAGCCCTTTCCATTTGGGCTAGGTGAAGAACCTGTGTTTTCAAACCCATGTTTAAAAATGCAGATGGAAACCTGTGCTTTCAAGCTCTGCAATCATAAGGCAGAAACTTTGCACCTATAACACAATGATGGCAGAGACCAGGAGCTGCCAGGTCAGGCTTATGCCTCCCAAAGAGTTGCTGGTTTCTCAAGGCATGTCTTGTGAGTATCCTTCCATGAGAGGCATGGAAGTGGTATTCACTGACGCTTCCCACTAGAGGAGGAATCTTCAGGGATAGCTCTGGGGATGGCTGAGGTATTAAGGTGGTAAGTTTCAGGCTTTCTTGTCTTTGTAGTCCTCACTGTCGCATTCTCTCACCATGGGCATATGCTAGCTGGTTTGGAGGAGTGGGAGGATCCTTTTTTGTTTGTTCTTTCTTTTGTTGTTGTTGTTGTTGTTGTTGACATCACTAGGAAACCTGAGGCCATCTGTGATATCTGGCCTGGATTTAACCCAAGGATTCTGTAGTGTGAGGCAGAAGTGCAACTCGAGTGCAACTTTCATGTGTGAACTCTTGAAAGCTATTCTTCTTTCCTCTCTTTAACCCCTCACATCAACAGATGAAGTATCATCTAGAGTTTACTGGCCACAAAGTAATGTTAACAGGCTTAATTCATCATATGCCTTGTGTTGAGAAGGCTGGGATCCTAAGATGGAAATCTCTAGATAAGAAAAACAAATTCTGCTAATACCTCCTCCTTATGGATCAAAATTAGGGCCAGCTCTAAAACTGCAAAACATGATTGCAAAACATGTTTAATCAACACATATTTCAGATGGGGAAAACAGAGGCTGCCTAGAGAAAGAGATTTCTAGACCAATTATTTCCATTGCTGCAGTTGGAATCACACTTGTCACAACACTTAATCTTCAGTCAAATTATCATTGTCTTACTTCAGGCAAGGAACAGACCTGAAGTCAGTTATATGTAGTAAGGCAAAGCATGAAAGGGTATCATGTTTCTACTTCAATCTCATTGCTCATTATCTAAGAGTAATCCTAGCATCCCAGAAATGGTGTTGGGGGCAAGAGGAAAATTAAGAGACCTAAAGAAATATTTAGCCATCTCCATATACTTTTCTGTTTCTGGGAAAGGGGAACTTCTCCAACACAAAATGCAAACTTCTGAAAGTGATATCTCTACTTAAATCCTTAAACACAGATTTTATTTGGTATTTGATCTGGAAGCTTTTATACTGAAATCACCATTAGCTGAATTTTGATCATCTAAGATTCCTGTTAGCTGAACAAGGGTGCTGACCCCAAATACCAATAAATATTTCTGAATATTTTCTTGATCGTCACAACTTAAATATCAGCTCAGACATACAGTTTACACATGCTGTTAAAGTTGTGAATTTTGTTGCTTATTGCATGGTGTTTTAGTAATGCTATAAGTCAATAAAAATTCTGATGTATGAATAGTTATAATCAGAATTATAGTAACAATGTTTTCTTATTGCTGCTGCAGCATATAACTGAGTGACATTAATTTCTTCTTATGCTACTGCAGACCTATTTGCATAGAAGTCCTTCTTTTAGTTGTAATACATCTTTGCTTGTCTTTTCTGAGATATAAAAGGATAATTTAAGATTTTTAACTCTTAGGAAGTTCTTGTTATAATTCTTTTAAATGCATAGCTTTCTTTACCTTCTTTGCCTTATACAGAACCCATGTGAGAAATTTCTAAAAAGTGGAATATTTTGCCCCAGTTTCATTGCAGAAATTTATCTAGAGCTTGTACCACAGATATACCCAGAAATAATCACTTTAAAATTTGCCATAAAATATGGCCATGCTGTGCTGACTTAGTTTATATCATTGTTTTATCTGTTTCTGGTTTAAACAGATATAAGCAAAATAAATTGAGGACAGTTTGTTTGTTTGTTTGTTTGTTTTCAAAATATGTACCTGGGCCTGGAAGACATCAGGTTTGCAAACACTGAGAGACATTGAATACTTAGTTGCTTTTGCAATGACAGCAGAGGCTGTCTCCATAAACTCCAAATGACTAGCCCATAAAGCACCTCTTTGTAAAGATGCTGCAAGATTAAAAGCTACAAACCTATAGGATACTTTAGGAAAACTGCAGGAGACTCCAAAGCTTTTTCAGTATTTTGCTCTGAAATAGTAAGGACTGTGAGCTAAATTAGTATGTATAGGTAAAAGTCTTTGTATATATGAAATATTAGAAATTCTTGTGCGAACATGCATTTCAGCTCAAAGATAGTTTATTACATTTAAGTACAAATCTGTTCCTGTTGGACTAAGGTTAATTTGAAATGAAACTCTTTGAAAATGGAAGTCTGTCCACATTCTATACCTTACTTTAGCAGCTGAGTTCAATGATTCATAGTTGGAGACTGATTAAGAATTTTTTTAAAAAAATCTAGAATTAGGGAATTTAGGTTGGACTAGGCCTCTGAAGGTTCATATAGCCCAAGCTACTACTTGAAGCTAGGTCAGTTAGAGCAGGTTGTTCAGGACTGTCCAGTGAAGTCCTGAATATTTCCAAGGATAGAGACTCTGCAAACTCTGGGCAGCTGGCCCAGTGTTCAATTATCTGTATGGTGAAGTTTTCCCTTGTATCTAATCAGAATTTTCCATTTTTCATCTTCTATCTGTTGTATCTTGTCCTATCACCATAAGAAGAGTCTGGCTCTATTTTCTGTAAATCATTCCACTTGGGTGTAGAGAGCAATAAGATAAAGATGTGCTTGACAGATCAAAGATGAACTTCTGAAGGAAGAAAATTGCCCTGATTGTTTCTGTTGGCACTGATTTACTTCTTGTGAACAGGACAGAAGCAACACAAGTAAAGACTCCCATGTGGGTGATGGAAATACTTCCAGCAGGCAAAGGGCTACATTATCAACATCGATGAGGGGGAAGGCTAGGAGAGCCACAAAAGCAAAAACTGCACTAACTCAGGCATCATAGTCCTTGCGATTTACTAGTGGTGCCCTGACAATTCTCACGTGTTTTGTTAATTGGGTGAATAGGATAACTCCTGCAATAAGATGGAGTAAAAGCCAATGCAACTCTCCCATGCACTGGCAGGGAGAGTAATTGAAACAGCAGGAATCAGGCTAACACAGATCAGAGTGCTCTGACAGCTTCAGTGCACATCAACTCCATGAGGACAAATGCAACTTTGTCTGACTGATTCTCTGCTACAACCCTGGGAGAAGAATGTGGCCACCTAATAGCCCTACTAGCCCTAAGGGTGAGGAAGATGAGCTCAGCTGAAGACACCATGATCCAACCAAATTGGTTTGGTAGTTAAACATCTCAGTTGTGTCCCAAAGTGGCTTTTGAGAGCTGCCACCAGCATGTTGTGTTTGCTATAGCTGCTGACCAAGGGCTCCATTTCAGTAGGGCTCTCACCTGACTGCCCTAATCCTACACAAGGTCAGAGCCAACAACCCCCATGCCATGGGGAGCAGAGGATCCCAGAAAGGTCTGGGTCCCCTAGTCTAGCTCTGAATGCCACATCCCTATCCTCCCTACACTTTCTGTTCTCAGACCACTCGATATTTCTTTGGCAGAACATTGCATCAAATGGATTGAAAGTGTAATTCAGAAAGGCAATATAGAGAGGAGAAAACCAAGCAGATGGGATTCAATGCCTGACTTGGGGTTTCATTTGTGCTTTTCTAGGAAAAGAGTTTATGCATAAGAAGAGCACATTCACATCCTGTACAAGTGGAAGGTGAGGATGACCTCGCCTGGGCATGCTGGCTGAAAAAGAATCTCCTGTACATATTTGTTAATGCATCTAAATTCATTAAATAAAAAAAAGAAAAAAGGAAAAGAAAAAAATGAGCAGAAGAAAGTTTGTGCAAACACAATGCAAGGCTTTACAAATAAATGATATTTGCTCCAAGTCACAGGCTGTAGTCATTCCCTGCTCTGCATAAAACAAGAATGTATATATAACGGCTGCAGTTTCTGTTGAGTGTCCTCTTGACTGTCGCTTATATAAGTCACTGTAATTAAAACAATGTTATGTCTCTCAGGAAGCCTTTAACAGGGAACTACAGATAATATCACATTCCCCAGCATGAGAGCATAGCATCTGACTAAAATCTCAGTGGAAGTTTAAACAGGTAAGTTTAGTCATTACATCCAGAGGAATAGGAACTGTTATGGCTCAACAGCTCACAAATATTGCAACTCACTAAACTGCAAGCATGGGGACCAACATTTTTGTCTGGAAAACCGTGCTTCCATGAACAGCAGCATGGCCCAGTGCACTGGGCTGTGGGATGTAACACTAGGATGTGCAAGGGATATCTTGCAGGATGTCTAAAACGACTGTGCTGTCCTTAAGCAGAGACTTGTTTCAGCAGTAAGGCAAGTCAGATTTATGGAGCTGACAGCATCACAGCCATGATGCTTTGTGCTGGTGAGCTTTATAGGAACTGTTCATTTTCTGATACAAAGTAAATTCCTGTAATTTCTTAAAGGACATATTTGGGATATATAACTTCTTGCTGTAATTTCCTGCTGCAGAGATAATCCATAAACTTTATTTGATAGAATCATAGGATCTTAGAATCGTTAAGGTTGGAAGGGACCTCTAGAGATCATCCAGTTCAACCACCCTGCACACGCAGGTTCACCTAGAGCAAGTTACACAGGATTGCGTCTAATCACATTTTGAATATCTCTAGAGAAGGAGATTCCACAACCTCTCCTGGCAACCTGTTCCAGTGCTTTATGTCCAGTGCTCACTGCCAAGAATTTTTTCCTTAAGTTCCTGTGGAAATTTTGATTCTTTGGTTTGTGGACGTTTTCTCTTGTCCTGTTGCCGGCCACTACTGAAAAGAGGCAGGCCTCATCTTCCTCACTCCCTCTCTTGAGGTACTTATAAACACTGATCAGATCCCCTCTCAGCCTTCTCTTCTCCAGGCTGAACAGGCCCAGCTCCCTCAGCCTCTCCTCATAGGGCAGATGTTCCAGGCCCCTGATCACCCTTGTAGCCCTGCGCTGGACTCTCTCCAGCAGCTCCACATCCCTCTTGTACTGTGGAGCCCAGAACTGGACACAATACTCCAGATGTGGCCTCATCAGAGCTGAGTAGAGGGGCAGGATCACCTCCCTCGACCTGCTGGAGACGCTCTTCTTAACGCACCCCAAGATCCGATTGGCCTTCTTGGCCACGAGGGCACACTGCTACCTCATGGTCAACTTGTTTTCTGCCATGGCACCCAGGTCCTTCTCTGCAGAGCTGCTCTCCAGAAGGTCAGTCCCCAGCCTGTACTGGTGTCTGGGGCTATTCCTCCCCAGGTGCAGGACCTTACACTTGGCCTTGTTGAATTTCAAAAGTTTTCTGACCATCCAGTTGTCCAGTCTGTCCAGGTCCCTCTGGATGACAGCGCAGCCCTCTGGGGTATCAGCTTCGCCTCCCAGTTTGGTATCATCAGCAAACTTGCTGAGGGAGCACTCTGTGCCTTCATCCAGGTCATTAATGAATAAACTGAACAGGTCTGGACCAAACTTCTGGGGAACATAGCTAGCAATCGGCCTCCAACTAGACTCTGCATCGCTGATCACAACGCTCTGGGCTCTTCCATCCAGTCAGTTCTCAATCCACCTTACCGTCCACTCATCTAACCCATACTTCTGAAGCTTGCCCAAGAGGATACTGTGATGGACAGAGTCAAAAACTTTGCTGAAGTCAATATAGACAACATCCACCGCTCTCCCCTCATCTATCCAGCTGATCATTCCATCATAGAAGGCTATCAGGTTGTTAAGCATGATTTCCCCTTGATGAATCCATGTTGACTACTCCTGAACACCTTCTTGTCCTCCACTTGCCTGGAGACAATGGCCAGTATGAGCTGTTCCATCGCTTCTCCAGGGATGGAAGTGAGGGTGACTGGCCTGTAGTTGCTTGGGTTCTTCTTCTTGCCATTTTTGAATAGACATTTTATGAGATAAAATACTTTTATTTTAAACTGATCAAGTATTTGTAACTCCCTCAAAATCAAACTGCTGCAGTCTTTGCTGTTAATTTCTTCATGAGGTTCCTCAGGAGGACTTCTGCATAAAGAATTAGCCTTTGCGGAGGGCGATGGGGACATGGTATTTTCTTTTCACGCTCTATTGTTTACAGATGGTGACATCTGAGCAGCTCAGCTGAATTCATGGCCACTGGGCCAGAAACTGGAGCAATGCACATCACAGGCCAGGCCTAGTTCCTTTAAGTTATATATATACATATATGTATGTGTGTGTGTGTATATTTTGTGTATACATATATTTATAGATACATACATGAAAGTATGTATACCTATGTAAGTACATATATGGGCATGCTACCATTTCTTCTGTTCTGTCTCACTATTTCAGAGGAAATGCCTCTAAAGTATGCTATTGGCATCCGTTTCTCATTGTGTGGCATCTTCCAGTTGGCCCACCCTACCTCCCAAATTAACTTCAAGTCTTTTAGCAACTGAGAAAGGAAGAAGCAGTAAATCTTCATCTTCAAAATTGAATCTGTATGACACTGTGAATGTTTCTTCTTATTTATCCTTGAAAGACTTAAGTTTCCCTGAAGAATTTGTTAGGATGGAATGCAAGGAGCTGATTGAAATGTTTAAATACCATATTCCCCAAATAAATGTCCAGACTGAAAAATGTCTCACTTGAGAAACAGAGACGAAAAAATTAATTTTAGCAATTGCTTAAAAAGTCATCCACAGTAGGTCATTGTGCTACTAAGGAACAGCAGAATAAACATGAATTAACTATAATTAAAGATTAATAGCACTAATAACAGAATGGAAGCAACAGATTTATTGCGTTTTATATAATTTATTTAAAGAAAGTGAAGTTAGAATCAGGAAAATTGTTCAACAATGACAGTGTAATGATGCATAAATTATAAATTACATAAATACTTTAAATCTTATAGAAAGAAATGGCCATAGTTCTGTATGTAAAATATGCTAGCTAAATTTATTGAGAGTAGTGGTATCTCCTGATAAATCTAAGAGCATTTTTGAGTCTGCTTTTACAATAAACTCAGGCCTCATGAAATGCATTAAGAAAAAAAAAAAAGAAGAAAAACTCTAAATTTCTGTTTTTGCTGGGGTCAACAGCAAAATTCCAGCAACTTGAAGAATTCAATTATCCTTATCCTATGTAGTTGCACACATTCAATTTAATTAATTTACATAGATTAACATAGTATTGTGGCATACAGTGAAGCACACATAGAAATTTCCATGCACAGTAACTTCATCTGGATTTTTTGAGACAAGATTATCTTCAAGTAGAAGATAATCAGTATTCTCAGCTGTGAGATTTCCACAAACCAGATGAGAAATTAAAATACTTTCTCAAAAATACATCATTTTGATTTTCTTTCCAATTTTTTAAATCTGGTATATTGATCATTTTTTGAGGAAAACGTTATGCCTATTTCATTCTTAAAAATCTAGAATTCTCTTAGTAATGTATGTGTGTGTACATTTGTATCTATACAAATATACGGATAGATTCTGTACATATGCAAATTGTCATACTAAAAAAAAAAATAATAACTCCAGTAATTAATTTCAAATGATCTTTTCTCCTACTTCCTTTCTGCTTGTCTGCTTTCTCTCCCTCTGGTTTTCATAGTGCACACAGGTTGGTGCACTATATATAGCTCTAAAATTGAGTGGTATCTTTAAAAATGCATTGCTTCTCAAGTTTTGCTGGAAGCAGCTCCACATGGAGCGTTTGCTGCAGCCAGAGGCTTACAAGTGCTGTGAAAGCAGACTGAGGTAGGAAGAGGGGAAAAAAGTTACTGGCATGGATTTTTCTTGGCATTTCCACATGAGCACAGACAATATCCTCCATGTCCTTTGTGTTTCTCATGACTCCCTGCTGTCTTCAGTAGCCTTCTCTTGGGAAGCAGTGGGATTTTTCTGTGCTATTACTCTAACCTGGTCGTGCTTATGCACAAAATGGGGAAAACAGGATCTTGGTGTTTGGGATTTTTTTCATTATTTGTATATCTAGCAGTATTTAGGGCTGAGTTGTTTCAGTGGAAGATTAAAGTAAATGAGGATGACCAGTTCTTCAAATTTGGCCCAGAGAGCAGGAGGCTCATGCTCTGGACCCTCCTTGTCTCCAGCTATTTTTATCTTTTGCTGAGATCCAGACAAAAAGAGAGAAACAGAGAATGAGTCCCATATACATATGTAGTAATTTCCCATCTGCTATCCAAGACTATGCCCCAAATCTTTCTCACAGCTGTCTTGCTTCAAGTACCCATGAAGGCAACCTTCATTTTTGTAGAGGATGATAAGGGAGTGGACATGTGAAGCTCAGCCAGAAGTTATTAAAATATGCTTCAGTTTATATTAGTGAGGTTTGAATGTCTCCAGGGCAATCCATCTCAATTTTATGAATCCCTAGTCTCTATTAATATATTATATCTAAATTCATTTCCCTGTTCCCCTGTTTCATCAGATATTATTATGTTTTATTGCAGTTACATAAATTCACTGTTCTAATCCCATCTTCTAGCTTATTAGGCAATGCAGTATGCTCAAAGGTGACCAGGTAATTGAAACTGTGTTATTTCATTTAATATCCTGAATTAGAATGTAACATTTAAGCCATTGTTGAATGCAAAGCAAACACAAAAGACCCAAACAAAGTCCGTATCAGGAAATATTTTTTCTTACTGTGATGAGACCACGTTCTCCCAGTCAACAGAGATCAGCAGAAGTAACTCCCTCCTTGCACAGCGGATCGCAAACTATACTAACAGTCATTAAAGTGACTGTGAATTATTTCCTTGAACCATTCCCAAACAGAGGATGAGACCACAATTTGCACCAAGGTTAACAAATAGTCAAGCAGCCTGACACTTCCTTAACAAAAGTTCTGATTTTTCTATCTATCTCAGTGCTCCTCCATTAAAGGCTTTTTTTTTTTTTAACTAAGAAAGTCTGTGTGGTCTTATACTGACACCCAAGGCTGTAGCTCTAGAGCCGGGTATGGGTTGGCCTCTGGAAGGAGAATAACACAGGAATGGATGAATTTCCAGGTGGAAATCATGTTGTGAAGCAGGAGATGCTGCTTTACTACATTCTCAGAGCCAAATTTGGAGTCCATGTGATTTTCCTTTGCATTATCTGTTTTTTAAATTTCTTTGCTTTCTGTTTGCTTCATTATTTATAATCGTATAACATCGTATAACATCGGGGATACAACAAAAATTCTGCATTTAGATTTTCTCTGTTCTACACAGTCTCACTAAGTTGCACTGAATCATAGTGTCACTAGTTTCAAAGTGTTAAAGCAGGGGGAAAGAAAAGACTAGCAAAGAGTCACTGTTGTACTACTAAAATCTACAACATCATCTATTTTGAAGTAAGTAGTCCTGCTGTGGGCTACTTGTATAATTACTGGATTAGTATGAGATCTTTGAGATTTGAAGTCTCTCATGAACTAACACATTTTCCTCAGTTCTGTTTTTTTATTAATTCAGTGTCCATGTTGAAACGTAGAGATATTTACCTATCTATTTTATCAGTTCCTGTTAAAGAAGGTGAAAATAAATGGCAGAATACATTGAGGAATGCCCTCAGATCTCACTGTATGATGGTATATAAAGCAGGTACTTGATCAGACATCAGGAGTCATTACTTGGTTCATTTGTGTGAAATGAAAGAAGTTGTGAGTACAGTCCTGTAAACAGCACTCAGCTAAAAGGGTTATTTTTCCATTGGCAGCAATATTAGCATGTAACTTCAGTGTACTGCAGGAGGAAATGGCAAACATGATGATGGCCATCTTCATTTTATTGATGGAGAAACATGATGCGTGGTGGATGATTCTTAATATCATAACTATCTTTATAAAACGAGATGAAAGTGTAACTGGAGATCATTGTTCATTTTCATTTTTTCTGAGATCCATCATTTTAGTTTGCTGTTTCCTCTTGCCTTCCTGATACTTTCACATTTTATCCTGGAATGAAGGAGAAATTCATCTTCAGATATTTTTGGTATGCAAATAACGATTGATTGAAAAAAAAAAACTGAAAATCACACACAACATTGTGGACATTTTCAATAAAACAACTTAGTTCAAATTAGTCTAAATATACTTACGCATTTGCATTACGGTATGGCATAAGCATGTGTGCAATTAGCTGCAGCCTAACTGTGATCTATACTATACAAACACACAGAGACGAGGGTATTGTAGGTAGCATGCACAACTTGCCATGCAATCACCTAGTATTGAAAACCACGGCAGTTTCTGAACAGGCAGGCTGCTTCCATCTGCTGCAGCATTCAGCTGAAAAAAACATTGATCAAGAAAATCTGCATTTCTGGTACTGAAAGTGTTGTACATCACTTGTACATCATTGTTTCTGATTTGCCCTTTTAGCTAAGGTGATAAGCCAAGTAATAAAGCAGAAGTTCAGCAAAATTACTGATGGGATGGTCTATCTGCTAATCTTTATTTGACAATTTGATAAAGTTATTCTGTTGGTAGCATGACAGTAGGAATGACCGAGGAGAGAGGGAGAGAGACATCCCAAACAGCAAATGCTATGGACACTGCATGTTGCTCCGTTCTTCATATTGCATGTGATCTCCTACCATGACCACTGGACACTATCTCAATCTCTTCAATATTAACTCAAATAAACAGAGATACAGTGGGAGTACACTTCTTGTGTGGTCACTGAGGATTTATGTTATTTATTCCAAGAGCTGATACATAAATTAATTTGAGCAGATATCATTCCTTTAAAAGAGCAGCAAAAAAAAGTATAGTCAAACATTCCTTTTAAAATGGAAAATGTTCATAGAGCATCCCTTGGGGAATAAAAGAAAGACTTCTTGGAGCACATTTTTCCTGCCCAGGGTCTGGGTGAGTATACTTGGTCCGTCACTGACAGCAGTCCAGCTCTTAATATCTTTCAGTGAGTGAACTCAGGTGTTTGTTCCCTGCTGTGCCATACAATTAGAATATTTTTTCTGTTGCTGAACCAATATCTCCTCAGTTTCAAACAAAGCTGATTTGAAATGCATTTTTCCTTCTAGCAATTATTTTTATGCTGGAAGACCACTCATGCTATTACTTCTTGCTTCTCAACATAAGGAAACACAGCTTCTTCAAGTTTTTTACAGGGATCATGTTTTGTAGACCTCTTAATTTTCAAATTGTTCTCATCTAAATTCTCTCCAATTCTTCTTGTAAATTTGATAAATAAAAATACCTAAAATAAAATATACTAATCCAGCAAAGGACCTCTTAGACATATACAAGAGAATAATTTCCTTGGGTATCTCATGCACAACATTCCACCAGTAGATTACAAAATAAGATTGCCTCTTTTCCAGCATCTTCACGCTGTTGATTCAGGTTAGGTTTGACATCATCCGTAACTCACAAATCATTTCCTACATTATTGCAACTTACTAGTTAATCCTGTTTTCATTTCTGTGCATTCTGCTTCCTCATAAAAATACTTCGCACTTGCAATTATTGATTTTCATATTTAATTTCAGTCTATTACTTCCATTTGTTAGCAATTTTGATCCTATACCTCAATATAATCAAACTTCCAGCTCATTGTTATCCCCAAATTACAAATTTGTTCTTTAGACCACATAATTAATGAAAATGTTGAATGAAGCAAACTCTACAGACACACCTATATGGCTTCACAAGAATATGATGACAGCTAGTAATCCATTGGTAAGTCACTGATAAGACATCAATCTTTATATTATACATATATATGAATGATACAATGCATTCTGCATTATAGACCAACCAATTGTTTAAGCACCTTCTGTGATTTCTTCTACGTTTTTCTTATATTTAGGAGCAAAACAGGCCCAAGATGGTGTAAACGTCCTACTACAGCCATTATATGTCATGCTTGCTGCTTTACTTTTTTCACTTGACTAGTTATAACCTCAAGGAGGTAACCAGATTGTTTGACGTGATATATTCTTGACCAATCAGTGGCTACATTTTATCAGTTTTGCTATCCTCTAGGTGCTTATAAATTGATTATGTAATCATCTGTTTTATCCTCTTACAGGTAATAAAGCTAGCCTGACATATCGGCTACCTAGGTCACACTGCTTTCCCTTTTATTAATGATAGGTACTACAGCTGACCCCCAGTCCTCGGAGGTTTGCTCTGTCCTCTGCAAGTTCTTGGAGTTAATCACTAAGGCTTCAGAAAATGCTTTACCTACTCTTTATGTTCTCTAGGGTGAGTTTCAGAGGCCTCTTTACTTTGAATGCTTATAAATTATCTAAATATTCTTTAATCTATTATTTTCTTGCTATGCCCCTTATTTATCATTGTGTTAAAAATATTTTCACCATGCAATCACCAGCAACCACATCAGTTTTCTACCACTGAAATGAAAACAGAATTATTTCCCCAAGGTCTAATTTAATTTCATGCAGTTAACCTGGGTGTTTATCATCACTTTATGCTTATTTTTAATCCACTGACAGCATGCAGTTAACAGAATAATTTTTGACACCTCTGGCTTTCTCCAGCTGTTTAAATACAATGTTGTGGTTTCAGCTTCTTTGAACTGCCTTCTGTGATACAGATTTGTTTTAACTGATTGTTTTCAGAATATTTTTAGTCAGAATTTGATGTATAATTATTGATGGGTTACAGTTCATGAGCTACATCCATCATTATTTAATTAATTATTTCTGATGGTATTTTTTTTGGCCTTCTACTGCAACAGCTGCATATCTCTAATGTTTTGGGGACAACAAATCTACAGAAAAAAAAAAAAAACTGACCCTGGGACTCAGAATGAAATTAGTCTTTGGCCGTTGTAGTTATTTCCTCAATCTTTCAGCAGGTACAGAAGGCAATGTGGCCCAGTGAGTGAGTCACTGTGCAGTGCATTTTTCAAACAATGTACTTTTTGTGTGAGAGTGGCTTTTTTTTTTTTTTTTTTTTTTTATGGAGATTGAGATAGAAGACAGCCCCTGGCTCAAATGTTTCCCAGATGTATATGAGTTTCTCCTATCTATCTGTGTCAATGAAGCAGAAGTCTAGGAGTAATTTCAAGATAGTGTAGTTGTGTAAAGAGAGGAGAAATGGGAAAAATACAATGGTGAATATCCTGCAAAACATTGGGCCAAAGAGAAGGGTCAGCAAAGAGATGGGAACAGGCTGCCCAGAGGTGCTGTGAAGTCTCCATTCCTGGAGGTGTTCAAAACCTGCCTGGATGCAGCCCTGAACAACCTGCTTTAGCTGCCTCCCCTTGAGCAGAATGCTCAGATTAGATGACCTCCAGAGGTCCAGAGGCCCTGTGCAACCTCAGAAATTCAGTGACCCTGTGAAATGGAGTCAGGGCGCTTACTTCAGCACTATCCTGTTGCTTATGCGGCTCAACTAATAAATCTTTATTTCTGATTAGGAGAATTTCCATGGTCATATCCTGTTACCTATCACACAGACCTTCCCAAAAGTTTTTCTGTTTCAAGCTGAAGTCCATCATGTGGGTTCCTGGGCCAAAGTCGATTTCTTAATTATAATTATTCAATGTTTTTTTTTTCTGCATGAGCAAGGCCACAACATATTAAAATTGCTTTCATGGCATGTTGGTTAAGGGCATGCCTTGTTTCGTGGTTACAATAAATACCCTTCACAGTACAGTGCTAAGTATTTCTTGTTTCTATCGCTCCATTGTGAACTTTTCTTTTGAGTGGTTGTTTTAATAAACAAGCAATTACTGGAAAGATGACTTTTATCTCCAAAGTATTTCCTTTCAAGACCAATAAATCTTTCCTTAACTTTTTGTTGTATATTACTTCTCAACATAGCCAAGTTATTTTGCTTTCCTTTATTCTTTTGGACAAGGTCCACATCAAGGCATGTGAAGGAAATAATAAATCAATTGATGAATTAGCAGGATCAATAGCTTTGTTTTGACATTCTGCATTAAGCATTAACTAATTGTCCAATTCTAAATGCTTTTAAAAACATATCTAGGAAATCAATAACACAGCAACTTCATTTGAAACAGAAGAATGAACACAGTTGTGAAGGAGAAAATGGACGCCCATAACCAAGGTATGCACCACAGCAGTAGGTTTTTCTGCTGTTTTTTCTTTTATATGTCTTCATTCACACTTTTTTTTTGTCCTGACAGTCACTTCCACTTGTGAAGGCAGTCACAGAGCTGGGAGATGCATTCAGCATTGGTAACATTTGGTGACCCATCTTACTCTGTGTTAATCTGTGTTCAAATTTTACTTGTTTTCACCCATTCTTTGCATTTTCCCACTCTTAAATACTAATTTCTCCTGCTCTAGTAAAGTGTTCTTTTGATCTGTGCTATCGCAATGTTCAACACACTTTTATAGTTGTCTCCCTGGTTATTATTACTTCTCAATACACTAATCTTCTATTTTGTCATGCACTTATCTTTTATTTTGTTGTATTTTTTACATGTGTAAATTACCAATCATTCAATGAAAATAGTCAAAAAAACATGTAATAACCTTGTTTTTCAAAAATCTTCCAGTGGCCAGTTTTCATATTTGGTGCCCAAAATGCCTAGGGTGCTATGAACTATTCCAGTAGATGTATTCCTTCTAACTCCAAATCCACTTAGTTTTTGTAATAGTTAACTTCACATCAAAACATTGTGAACATCTTCAGATAGAAGCAGCCAGAAAAGCCAGAAGTGATTTAGTAAGCAGTGATGTTCTGTGGCAAATTAAAATTCCTAGTGTGAGATCCTGGCACCAGTGATGTATATGGGAATTTTGCTATTGATTTAAATAAGGCCAAGATTTAACCATCTTCTCCCACCTCGGGCATAAAATCACTTTATGTAAGGTATAGGCTAAAAAGTAGCCTGGGGACAAATTTCTTGACCATAAAATGTAGCACACTTGAAAGTGTATAGATGTTGTAGTTTGACCATATCCAGATGATATCACTTTTTTTTTTTTTTTTTTTTTGTGAGTAGAACATACGCTCTCATAAAAAGGTATCATTTGTGCCATTCCTTGAAGATATTTCATCTGTTATCTCATGAAGTAGGTCTTATCACTCCACGTGTGATGTGTGTATTTTCTTGTCTGTGACAAATACCCTCAATGAGTGAGCAATTCAAGGTGGTTCTATATTATACATATCATGCCCATTTAATGAGTAGATAAAGATGATTTCATATCTGTATACTATGTGTACTATATACACTACCTATAGGAAATATATGATCCTTCTTTTTTGCTTCAGTTTTTTCAATATTTCACATACTATATGAAATACGAGTTGGAAGTTGCTTTTGTAATGGTTCGGAGTTGCCTGAGATGACGTAGGAATTTTGTATGTTGGGTTGGCTACAAAGACGTCTGCTACATGCGTATGTATTCATACAGTAACTTGATTTGATAACTGGATTGCCCAGGAAGAGTGAGAACTGAATCCAGATACGTACTCCCTTGCAGATACTTCAGATACAATACAAGAGCTGTTCAAGGTGATGCTCTGAATGCAGCCGCCTGGTGTGTTCAACAAACAGACTTTAGTTATGGTCCCATAAATGTAGGGGAAGATGGAATTTTGGTTAGGTTTAAAGGAAGTCCCATAAGAAAAAAAAAGGGAGGCTAAAAGAGCATTAAGATGGCCCTAAACTTGAGAGAGCACTAGAGAATTTAGCCTCATTCCAGCATTCAGCAAACTGACTCCTCAGGTAAGATGGACTTTCTGCAGTGTTTAAAAATCTTTTTACTTGGGGGGGACTATTAGAATTAAATATTTATTTTAAGACAGCTGTTTGGCTTTCCGTATTCCCTCTTGGTCACAGTTTCCTGCAGGAAAGAACTGATATTCTTGCCAGGTCAGAGCTGCTGATCAAATGAGATTACTTCTTAGAACCCAGTAATCTAGAGACCATCTAAGAGGGGGTGACTGTAATATAAATATGCTCGATAGGGTAAAGGCAGAAGCCTGAGATGAAGTACTGAGTCCAAAGAAGCTATCACAGACATCGCTCTTGCAGGACAGGCTACTAATCAGAAACATGATGAACTTTGCAGTAGTTAAATGGGATATATTGCTGAATCTGAGATAAACAATTTGAGAATTCAGGCAGTTGGGAAACTATTTGATATGAAAAATGTAAACTAGACAAATAGGACAATCACATTTTTCAAGTTGAGCACTGCTCCAGCTGAACATCTAGGAGGATGTTCACTTTCGAGTGATAAGATGGATAACTGCACTTTCAAAATACCTTTCTTGATTTCACCAAACTTGTCAGGTGTAATTTGCAGAAAATGATTGAAAATCATATGTCTATTGGCTACATCAACTTCAACACTATATGAGTAAGTTGGATGGAACCTGGAATTTTTGCTAAACATTACAATATCTCTCAGGTATATTTTTCAATGTGATAAGTGTTGTAAATGTAGCCTACTGTGAACTGTACAGTATAATATACAGGTTCTCATCCAAAGTTTGAGAGGAAATCTAAAGAGGTGATGTTTAATGTTCAGCATGTCTTCTGAAAGATTGAATACTGAAACCTCACAATGGCCTAGACAAAATAGTATATTTCATTATGCATTTTGTTCATATTATTTATCTGAACTTAAAAAAAAAAGAAAGAAAGCCCTGTAATAGTGCTAGAAACACAGATCTCATTTTGCAGTGGAAGGATTTTTAAGGAATCCATTCTGATCAAATTGCATCTTTTTGTATCTTTTGTCCCCAACTTGATCACTCTCAGCTTCCTGTGCATTTCGCAGAGTCTTCACTGGTTTGTACAAGGCCTACTACACATACTTTTGCCATTGCAGCCCCATCATTCAACTATCTGTAGTTTGCTCTTGCCAAACAAGACAGGTACAAACAGGAGCTTACATTCCAGACAGTGAGGGATGTATTGTCCATCACCTCACGCTCCCAAACAGATATTGAGGGCACAGAGATTTGACTACTTCTCGGTGCTTTAGATACTCTAGTGCCGTAGCAGACACTTCCACATCTTCATCCATCATGTGAAAAACAAAACATGACTTTTAAGGCAGAGACCAGAACATATAGTAGAATATTTATTTCTCTACTCATGATCTTGCCTCTCCACCAGGATTATCTAAAGAAAAATATGTGTAAATATTTCAGTTTTTCACTTCTAAGACAATGTGATAATAAGAGAGACAATAAGGGAGCCAGACATATCACATATTAGATTCTCAAGTAATGGATTCATTAAGAAAAATTCACCTGCTAATTTTAAGGATGCTAACATAATAACCTTTCTAACTGTCCATCTTTCTTTATTATTCATAAATTTATTGATTGTCTTAAACGTTTCTTTTTGTACTATTGACTTTTTCATCAATATCCTTTAGCTCAAGAAAGCTGCTCTCAAACACAGCTTGTCTGTGACGAATTTGCAATTAGAAATATATTTAAAATAACAGTCAGTAAAAATAACAGAAATACAGTGTGGTAAATTTCAGCTTGAAATCATCTTCAGTGGGACAACCCTTACTGTAACATACTATTTCTCGAGGGCATCAAGTTTGCATCTTTCTGCAGCATAAATATACAGAATTATTCAAAAGAAATATGCATCCTCCTAAACATTACCAGTAAGTTTAGGCCTGTGTTAGATGCTGAATCCAGCTCATCTCTGTCCAGCTTCAGTGTACCTAGCAGGCTGATTTCTTGAGTAAAATCAGTGTACTCTTAAAAAAAAAAAAAAAACAACACTGTTCTTCATGATTTTCATCCATGAAGGTAAAAAATATGAAAAGAAACTTCAGCAAGGCTTTTGACACCGTCCATCACAGCATCCTCTTGGGCAAGCTCCAGTAGTGTGGGTTAAATGAGTGGACAGTGAGGTGGCTTGAGAACTGGCTGGATGGAAGAGCCCAGAGGGTTGTGATCAGCAATGCAGAGTCTAGTTGGAGGCCTGTAGCTAGCTATGTTCCCCAGAAGTCAGTCCTTGATCCAGACCCATTCAATTTATTCATCAATGACCTGGATGAAGGCACAGAGTGCTCCCTCAGCAAGTTTGCTGATGATACCAAACTGGGAGGAGTAGCTGATACCCCAGAGGGCTGCGCTGTCATCCAGAGGGACCTGGACAGACTAGACAACTGGATGGTCAGAAAACTTCTGAAATTCAACAAGGCCAAGTGCAAGGTACTGCACCTGGGGAGGAATAACCCATCAGATTTATAATCTTCTGGAAAATCTACTTCCACAAGTGAAAAGTTATTAGTGCTGAACTTAAGGTCTTTAGTTGCAAATATCTGTAAGAAACTACACATCATTTGTGAAGAGTCTGGAGGGTTTGATTCTTAGATGTGAGGGAAGGAATGAAGTGGGTAAGGTCCATAATGGCTCTAATGCTGGGGAAATGGTAAATAATGGGGAAGATACTACAGAGAAATGCATTTACTAATGATGCAATCAAACAAATCAATCCAATACAGTCAAATGAATGTCATATATCTATTAATTAAAAAAGTAGGTTATTATTTACATAATGGAGGCTTGTTTTGAGGGAAGGAGCAGCTCTGTAGAGGAGTCAGAAAATCCTCTAGCTTCCCTGGCAAAAAAGAGGCCTTTATATGAAGATAAGATTCTTGTTTAACTATTTCGGTGTGCCAAAATTCATTAATAATTTGGCTTCTTGCAGGAACTATTGGGTAAAATTTTAAGGACAAATAGAGGATGTCAGATTAGGGAACAACTAGTCCCTTCCATCTCTAAAAATCTATGACCCTACTAAATTAAATGCTTTCATATGAAAAACTTGATTGCTTCAAATAATGTATTAATTTAGGTGAATAGATAGATAATATGAATCTAATTATTTCACTAATGAGAGTCCAGCTGTGATTTAAACAAAATTACTGTAATAGAGCAGGTAAACCTTGTGTAGCAAAGCCAAAAAAAAAGGGAGATGGAGATGGAGATGGAGATGGAGATGGAGAAGGAGGAGGAGATGGAGAAGGAGAAGGAGAGTGAGAAGGAGAAAAAGAAGAAGAAAAAGAAGGAAAGAAAAAGAAAAAGAAAAAGAAAAAGAAAAAGAAAAAGAAAAAGAAAAAGAAAAAGAAAAAGAAAAAGAAAAAGAAAAAGAAAAAGAAAAAGGAGAGGTAGTGAAAAAAAAATCAAAAAATCTTAATGTATTTTGCAAAAGGCTTGCATCTCTGATGTCTATTAAGACCACTTTCGCTGCAGGGGATCATTTTATTCTGTAGAGGCAGAATAGCCAAAGATCAAGTCTCATTCTGCAAGCTTGAATCACTCAATTTAATTTTAAAAGTCATTTAATCTCTTAATAAGTATAAAATATGTTTAAGTTTAACATGGGGAAATCATAGTATTTCAGCATTCTGCTCTTTCCAAGATACATTCAGTTGAAAGGCGATTAACCAAATATTGAAGAAGAAGACATCATTTTCCTAAAGTCAAATCAAATTGTGTTTTGTGGTAGCAGTACATAATCAAATTGCCATTTATTCCAGTATAGAACCTATTCTGAATTGATTGGCCAATTAAGCTATCATTTGCTTTTTTTTGGTAAAAAAATGCCTTTGAATCATCTGGTTGTTGCTAGGTTCACAGGACCATGCTGGTTGCTACTTGCCTATCCTGTGTAGAAAAGTGAGGTACTGCTTGCCTTAAATGCAAAACAGAAGCCTTTGAACTAGCTGAGTAGAGCTGAAAAGCCATTTATTCCTCACTTAGTCCTTCCAGACCTTTGATCACCAAGAAACAAAACATTCAAGAGAAGGGTCACTTTTGCTCTGAGTGCACTTTCCATAGACTCACCTCTTGTCTCTTAAAGGAGGATTAGCATCAGCCAGACTATGTCTCACCTTATGACCACCAGCACGTACAGCACCATCACCCTGCACAGTTCATCCCTCTTCTCTCTCACTGATAAATCAATATTCTCTTCTGTGTATCCCAACTACTTATTTCTGAGGGTAGAATGTTGCTAAAAAGCCCCCAAGCCCAGGCTTTCTTCTGAGCATAAGGTCCTGCACAGCTTACTCTTTGAGCAGAGAGGATGGTGGCATTTTGCAGCCAGGACTAAGCCCCAGGGATGAGATCATCATTGGCTTTCTAACTTTCTGTACAGACACCACTTGCAGGTTTTTATAGCCTCGAATAATCCAGGCCAAATTTATTCCAAATTCATTGCTAGGCGTGGCTTTCCCTGTTGGCCAAGAGTCTCTAAAGGCTTGGGAACTGCCCAAGGTATAACCAGATGTGGAGATGTAGATGACTTTTAGGTGATTTGAATCTGCAGCAGTAATCAGTACTCATATTCCCAGGATTTTCCAGGGAACATGAAAACATTCAAGGCCTAGAGTTCTGCAGAGATTTCTGAGTCCTCATTGTGTTACTGCTTGGACAAGCAGGTGGTATTTTCTTTCTTCAGATGTCTATTTTTAGTTTAATTTTATCTCGGCTCCTTTCAAAGTTGCAGTTTAATGAGCAGGAGCCAGCAGCAGCACTGAACTTCTGTAAGGTCATCCTCCAGAAAAAAAAATTAATTGCTTCAATTATCTGTGTAAATGTTTCTTTTGTGTGTGTTATCATAATAGCAGCATTTTTGGAAGGCTGCAGGGTTCACTAGGGTTTTGGCAGTCAGTCCTTGACAGCCAAAGGGTCACTCCTTCAAAGAGTCACTGATATGATGATGCAGAAGAAACAGCATTACCTAGAAATAAAAAAATGTTTTTATCTATCCATTTTTTTTGGAAATTGTGAAGGAAGGAAGGAAGGAAGGAAGGAAGGAAGGAAGGAAGGAAGGAAGGAAGGAAGGAAGGAAGGAAGGAAGGAAGGAAGGAAGGAAGGAAGGAAGGAAGGAAGGAAGGAAGGAAGGAAGGAAGGAAGGAAGGAAGGAAGGAAGGAAGGAAGGAAGGAAGGAAGGAAGGAAGGAAGGAAGGAAGGAAGGAAGGAAGGAAGGAAGGAAGGAAGGAAGGAAGGAAGGAAGGAAGGAAGGAAGGAAGGAAGGGAGGAAGGAAGGAAGGGAGGAAGGAAGGAAGGAAGGAAGAAAAGCACCCAGTCAAGACAGATGGATATAAAATGATGGGGGGAGGGATTTTCACCTTGATACTAATATGCTGAGAACTAGAAAAGCTCTTGGTTATCAGAGGAAGAGGCTGAATTTTGTCCTTTGGCCAAAGCATGAGCCTTGCAGTAAGATTTTAGCAAAGGTGACATTGTTGCTTGCAAAAATTAGAAGTCAGACTGATTATCACTGCAGTTTGTTGGATGGTAAATGAGTGTCATTCGCTCACACTGGGATGTGTGTATTTTTTTTCTGTGAATGGACTGAATAAGGAGCTTTGATCCTGGTTATTTTTCTAAAAATATAACTGAAATAACTGACTAGGAAGCCAGATGCATCATGTCTGTGTTTCCCCGCCAATCAAAAGAGAAACAGGCCCTACAAATGATAATTCAGCCAAAAACGTAGTTTTACTGTGGGGATACAGTACTTCTCAATATGTTGAATAAAGATCTTCTAGCAGTCAGGACTGCTGATTTAGGCCCCTTAGATTGATGTCTCGCTTTACTAAGGAGTTGTCTTGACCTTATATCTTGTATTATGTGTATTCTATAACCACCTTTGTTAAATAACTGCTGTGCCATCTAAGGTTGGGTCATTTGATAATTTTCTGAGTTTTTAAAACAGCAAATGGTTGCTCTGTGTTTTCAGTTATTTCTGTAATTTCAGAAAATACCATAGAGAAAGTGTTACAGGTAAATACCTTTTCATAAAGGGGGGTAAAATATTATTTAATTTTAAAGTAATGGCTACATTGCTTGTTTTACAAAATCTGTCTCTGTTTCAATCACTTGCTTTTTTTTCTTGCACGAAGCTTACTTAAAATAGAAATATTTTGTTGCCATAGCAATATTTTTCCCTTTGTAATTCTGTTATTTCAGGTTCATTGCAAACTGCAGTACATAGCTGGAATTCAGAGATGGAAAAGACATTCTGGATTCTTTCCTTTGTCCCTTGACAGAACATGGTTGACATCTAAGGCATGTATCAGTGTTGAAGTTTTGCTGAAGGTATGGCCTAGTGTTATTTGAAGTGATCCAAAAAGTGACAAGCGTAATGAAGACTTAAAAAATATAACTAATTTTTTGTCACTATCAAGCTGATCTGAAGTTTTCTTGTCTTCCAACCCAGGTAAATAGTCCATCCTAAAGAACTTCTTCCTCCATTCAGTGTACTGATCGATAATCGATATACTAAAAATAAAGTGGGTAATATTCAGCCCCTCTTGATCAGTTTAAGGAATTTCTCGTGCTGTTATCAGAGACTGCTTCCCATCATCATCTCTGGTTCTTTTATTTGCTTCATGCTGTTAGAAATCCCAAATCAAGGACTGGGCAAATCTTTCCCTGTCAGCAGCAACTGCCTTAGATTGAACAGATTTAAAAAAAAAAAATCAATGCCATGCACCTGGCATTTAAATAATGAGGGTTGTTTAAAAGGTTAAGGGATGCTTAAAAGGCCAAAACAGCCTTATATTTCCATTTTACTGAACAAAAAGAAGGAAAGAACAAGGAACTAAATACAACAAACAGAGGAAAAGGAAGAAGACAGGGGCAGTCACTTGGAGACATTGACAAGGACCCTACAGGACAGATCAGAAAACCAGATGTCCTTGATCCCTCGGCGGTGTCCTGCCCCATCTCCCACCTTAGGCGCTCTTCGAGCAGTGGAGCTGTGCACTACTTTGCAATGAATAACAGGAGTTTCTAATCAAATGCATTTCTCTCACTTGCATATTCCTACCCAAAGGCACTTCTTTAATGTAATGCAATTTGCTGCACAGTGAGAGACCTGAAACAGCATCACTCTCATAGCAGGAGCCGAAAGGCACTAAGAGCCCCTTCATGGGAGTGGAGACTGCAGCGTCCCCTGACACCCTGCCATGGGTCTGGGTCCTCAGGAGCCCCACTGCTGTCCACCTCCAGGGTTCCCTCAAAGCTGCCCTCTGAAATGTGCTGTTGAGGGACCAGTGAGGCCCCTGCCACCTGGACCCAGTGTTGGCATTTGAACAGCATATTGCAAATAAAAATGTGTTTTGTGGCCTGGAATTGTTTATCTCAGTCATTCTTTCCCCTATCCTGGCTTCAGGAGGAGATAAATTTCTACCTTGTAAATCACACAGACCTTTAAATGTAGGCAGGTAGGCTTGTGTAGCGCTGAGCAGAGATTAGCTTTATCAACAGTGTGGCACTCACTTCACCTAAGGATTAGATCGGTAGGACTGTTTTTACTACTGGATCCTTAAACATCTCTCTACTTTCTGCCACATCATGCTTTGAGCTACTCTGTTTAAAATAACACTTTACTGTAAATGTTTAATACAGTCATTTATTTTCACTGAAATATGGTCTTCTCCGTGCCATCCTTGTCTCGATATTTAACACAAAATCACAGAACCACAGAATCGCAGAATGGTTAAGGTGGGAAGTGGCCTCTAGAGATCAATTAGTCCAACCCCTCTGCGGGTTTGGAAGATCTCCAGAGAAGGAGACTCCACAACCTCTCTGGGCAGCCTCTTCCAGGGCTCTGTCACCCTCACAATGAAGAAAGTCTTCCTCACATGAAGACGGAACCTCTGTGTTTCAGCTTGTACCCATCACCCCTTGTCCTATCACTGCAAATCTGTTGGAAATAAAGGAATTGCAGATACCTGACGCTCTCAAGGCTGCTGAGCTCAAGGAGAAGGACAGTGCTCTTGAGGCTTAACTCTCCCAAACCAACACCAAAAGAGGCAGCTGGATAATTCGCCCCATGCAGTCAAATCATGCTGCTTCCACTTTTTTTCCTGCTGAATATAAACCTTCCAGGAAAATACACTGTAAAGTAAAAATACACGTTTAAAAAAGATTAGTGTCTGTAAAATGGGGCGGTTATTTGTCCCTTCTTGTGGATTGCACTAGACCAGCGACATCACCATCTTGTCTAAGCAACAATCACCAGCTTTGTAACTGCTCAGAAATCAAACACTGCATCTCTGGTAGGTAAAAGAGTAAAGTATTACAGTTTCAGGCAGAGCTTTGCAGTCCAAGAGGGTAGCAAACTCACATCTCCCATGAATCTGGCATGCAAGAGCACCAGTGCCACACCAGTGAAGGTGCTTTAGAGGACCTCAAAATCTCCTTCTGCTCATGGATATATAGATACATCACAGGATTCACCTCAACCAAGTGTTTCAGCTTTGTCATATCTGGGGTTTCTCCCTTATCCGTATCCTATGAACACACCCATTTTTCACTTTGACTGTGAGTAAAGCAGATGGTTTTGAGAATCTTTCAGTTTTACATCACTTGAAATGCACCTTCCCTTCTTGTGTATGCGCTGTTTGACAGAGTTACATGTCCTGGCAGAAGAGCACTTCCCAAGGGAAACAAAAACTTTGCAAACAAATTATCCCCATGGATCACTCATAAGTATTTAAATGCTGCCTAAAGAGCGAGTTTCAGAGAAAAATGAAGGTGTGCACATTACCAGTACAATCTCAGCAACAACACCCAGTCACACAAACCAGTGGCGTATGCGTGATGTACTCCCCCTCTGTGTTAATTGAGACAAATTTCTTTTACAATACACATTCATTTTCTCACGTACCAGCATACGGAGAAAGATTCAGATGGGCCAAATTCTACCCTCATAGATGTGCGTGCAACGCCTACAGAAACCAAGGAGAGTCATACGCTCCCGTGCAAGAATAGAAAACTTGATTGACGGCTTAAAGCTCTCCTGCAATGAGAGAAGAGAAGGGAGAAAAATACTTTCATTTAGTAGGACAAGGAACAAAAGACTTTTCTGGTGGTCAAGCAACACAGAAAGGCCAAGTATTCAAAAACAGTGAACATATAATGAACAGGAGTAGATACAAACCTGTACTTGATTATACGTAAGAAAATAAAAGTGAAAATGTCAGTAAAAGACTCCTTACTAAAACGTAGGCCCCAATATAAACATTCTAAGAAGGAGAGGAATAAAATTTGCTCATGTTAAAAGAATTCTTTAGACTTCTTTTTGTAACCTTCCTGAAGCCCAGGAGAATAAGGGCAGAAGGCTGGCATTTGAAACAGCCCTGATTAAAGAAGTGCAGTAAAAAATCTCAATCCAGAGGGAGCTTGTTTTGTGTGGCAAAAAGTGAGAGCACTTCAGAACATAATTTTCTAAGCACACTGGGAGCGCTTTTCACCAAACTGGCTTGCAGTCGTGCTCTGATTTTCCAAATGCCAGAGGTGGCAAAGACCTTTGCTGCCTGCTGTAGCTGTCTTTGACAATCCCGCTGTGACATGTGGGCTTGCAGGGGTAATTCAAAGCATAGGTGGCTCCAAAGTGTCACTCCTGGGGGTGTCTGATCCCCTCATAGGCACAGGAAGGGGGTCACTCTTGTGTCCGAATGAAAGCTCCTAGGGGCGCCTTGGGGGAGTCTCAACGGCAGTTCTCATCCAGGCTACTCATGTTGATCGATGTGGTGGTCCTGGCTCAGTGGGTGACTGTCCCTCCCCACTAATGAGGTGTGTCAGCCAAATATCTGGGGGCCTCAGCTGCGGCAAAAAGCTCTGCCACTTCTCTTCCCGGATTTCTCCTCCAACCTCCTGCTATATTAATTACTGTCATTTGACTGTATTGCAGCAGTATCCATGGATACAGTCTGGCTGTTCTAGAAACTGCACTATCGAATGAAGAAATGATGGTTCTCTCCTCCACACACACTTATCAGGGTTTGAGCTAATAAAGCAATAGATAGGGGACAGATACAAGGAGCAAAAAGCAGGAGGAAAAGGCCCTGGACAGTTCCTGGTTTAAGGAGCACAGTGAGCAGTGGTTACCCCATGCCAGTTGCCCTATGTGCTTTTTTCCCAACAACTAGAAATCACTACATGCACAGCAAAAGCACAGAATAAATGCCTCAGCAAAGTGCACACAGGCTTGCTCCTGCAAAAATGCATGTCTAGTGTGCTCTTCAGTTAAGGAGAAAGGTTCAGGTAAGGGCTGTTCTCAGAGAAAAGATGGATCTCCAAAAACTCAAATACTCATACACGTTGCACCTTTAACCTAGGTACTAAACCTTTTGAGAATTGTTCTTCAGTTACTACACACTTGTCAAGCATTTTACTGCACAGAGTATAGTCATTTCTTGCGCACAATGGCTAAGATTTTATGTGCTTGCTTATGGGCTGCGTAAAAGAAGCCTGAGGTATAATGATTTAACGTTAAGCAGTAGTTTCAAGATGAATACTGGAAACTGGAGAAATCCCTCCTAGGTATTTATGAGGTTTAAAGACTAAGTGAACTGCACATTTCCGTTTAGTAAATCTGTGGTCAACTTGATCACTTTAATATGGCAGCTGAACTGGCAGGAGAAGGAAGTAAAGAGATTTATTGAAAAGGCATCGGCTTATATATGTATCAAACCACAGAAAATTTCCAAAGTCCCCAATGGACAATTTTATTTTTTTGTGGCCATGTAGGTCTTTTTTTTTTTTTTTTTTTGTAAAGTGCCTAGCTTAGATGGTAAGTAATAAGTGATAATAACAACCAGCTGGTTCCCGTAGAATAGAAAGTGACTGACAGAGCAGCTGCCATTCTGTTTTCTTTCCCTCCCCTTGCCACAGCTTCAAAGTGACTTCTTAATGTGGTATAATAACAGCACTATTATGACTATTAGTATTAAACCCAAGACCTTATGAGGTGCTCTGTTGAACAGAGATTAGATTTTGGGGGATGTGATTTTTTAAGGGTGCTCTCCCACTTCTGAAATGCACTTGCCAAAATCTTGGCTTTTCACAGCTAGCATGCTCAGCCTTTTTGGTTCTGCCCGCACACTGTCTCTGCATTAAGCCTCACCAGACACCCTAAAACAAGGCAACGAAGGGGCCCAAGCTTTGCAGAAAAAATCTCTTGGAATTCTTTTTTAAACAGTGTTGTTTTTTTTACCCAGAATCTTCTGAACCCTTCAAAAATATAGTCCTTGCACTTATTTTCTCTGAAGGCCTTCGAGATTCTCTCTTCCCCAGAATGAAAGAGACCCAGGAGAAAAGTCGCAAATGATTGCCGCAGTCCCTAAAGCTGTCTGTAAAGCTGTGCTGTATTTGGAGTAAGTGCAGGAGATAAGTAACCGGCTGCAGAGTATTTAAAAATTCCTGGTGGAAGTGCAAGAAGCAGCAGTGACACATCAGACCTGAACTGACTTGATAAATATAAAATACCAGGGAGGAATGAAGACCAGAAAGTGTGACAGTATGGAGGATTAGGAGTTCTCCCAATATTTCCACTGAGAGATTTCCATGCCAAGAACCTTCCTTACTTAACAATAATAACTTACTTATATTTACCTCCCTGGAGTGTTGTAAGGCTTAATTAGTTAATGTTGCAAAGTGCTTTGCAGATGCAAAGAGCAATATAAGTACTAAGCATTATTAGCTGGTAGAAGACTTCCATGTGAGAAGTCCCTGCAGTCTGTTAGAACTAAATTATTCAGAGTCCCCTAAAATTATGAGATTCAGAGAATTCTCCCTTGATAACACTGCAAGTCCACCTCTGCGGCCTTCCTATATCCCAAAGCAGCAAACTGGAAATTATCTCTATTTGTCTGGCCTTGGCATAAGTGCTATAGCCATAGAAAAGAGTCTGCGAGACCCTGCTGAGCTAAGGACATACTGGAGGATGCACAGCTTCAGCTGAGGGTGACTGCTTTCCCCAGGCTATAGAGAGGAATTTGAACAGCCCAAAACAAACCACAGGGCCCTCCAAAATTCACCCTTGCCTGAGTGACAGCTTTGCTGCGTGTCTGGCTCCCTTTCTGCGAATATCAAATGCTCAAACTAGGAAAAAAGGGAGCTTACCTGACCTTTGGCTGTCCAGCAGGACTCTGTGGCTGCTATTGCATCCAGGTGCGTTATCTCAGCAGAGAGTTGGCAGGAGAAATAAGCTGGGAAACTGCACCGTCGGAGCAGGGAAACGATGGTGGGAAAAAGCTGAATTCTTTCCAAGCTGGGCTGTTTGGCGTATGTCTCACCAAGTGGAAAAGCTGCTGGAGTCTGCTATCCCACATTTGCTGGACAACTGCAATTGGCAAAACAGAGCAATAAATTGTTGTGTGATTTACAGGATGATTGATATGGTTTCTTATGCGAACACATAAGCTGAACACTATGCACACCATTGACAAGCTGGAAATCTTCAGCTGGCAAGCAAAAACAAACAAAACAACAAAAATATCTCAGATACAGGGCTGCAGACACTACCAGATAATGTATTGCTTTTTAGCTTTCCATTTATTTCCAGCACAACAAGAAATACTTACAGAAGTCCTGATTACAAACATGCATGCTTTTTTCTTTTCAATTCGTTATTATCCCTGTCTTTTCTTCTTTTTCTGTCTTTTACATACATACTAGCTTTCCAGATGGATTGTCCAGTCGGCTGTGTACAATATTATCACACACTTTTACACCAGAAAGAAAGTAGATATTTTGGCATCCGAAAAATAGAGTAATATAAAAAATAAGACATCCAAATAGTTGAGATTACTTTTCCTGTCTTGGAATCATCACAAACAAGATATGTATAGCTCAGTGTTCATATCCCAGCACTACTCATTCCTCATGCTGTTACTCGGACATTCATTCCAAGGGTCCGTCTCTCTCAGGAGACATTTTGGCCGTCTCCTCCTTCTCCCCACTCTGTGGTTTCCTTCCTCTCACCATGGGCAGACCCTGGAGGGTCTGATTAGGAGAGAATCTCAGCGCAACATGATTGTGTGGCTGATGAATGGTGTTCCTCCCTGCTGCACTGTGTACCAACAAACAACAAATAAAATAAGGTCAAGCTTTATAGGCTTTCCCGAAGCTATACCTCATAATTTGATGGTAGTTTCTAATACCTATATACATAGAATAAATACACTGGGTTTTTACAGTACTGCTGTGGATTCATTTTAAAAATCTGCTTGGCTTGTTTGAATAATTGGCCAGGAACTGCAGAAAATATACAATAACCATACACTGGAACCAAAGTCTGCAGGAATTTCAGCCACAAGTGTATTGCAAAGTGGATATGCAATGTTTCAAGTTTTCCTTTGCCATAATGAAAAAAAGTGAGCTACAGGTCCCAGCAGTAGAATATTTTTCCTGCCAACAAATATTAACAGAGGGATCTTCTCTCCTCACACAGAATCTGCATTAGTAATGCAGGCAAAGCAGTTTAATACAGACACAGAAAATGTCATGTGTGAGATATGTGGATTTTCTTTTTCAGATAGTGGTATACATTGCCTTTAAAAACCTATTTATTTTAATAGGTCACCACAAGCTAAACAGCTGCCACATTTCCTGTCAAACACCAAATTGGGTCTTTGTGGTTTTCTCCATTCCATCTCACTATAGATCAATTGATGAAGGCTCATCTTGTAACCAAAATAAATACAACCAGCATGTACACATTTTCTGCGGTACTTTACGATCATCTGTTATTAACAAGCCTTGTGGTAACAAACCCCTTTATAATGCATTTATTCAGGGTTCATCCTTCCCAAAGAGTGGTGAATAGTTAATTTCTCTTCTCTAACATACTTTTTCTAGCTAAATTATTAATCGCATTGATATTCTATCAATACATCTTTCTTTAATGGCTAAACATGTGTTAATAATTCAAATATGTATGGATGACCTCTTTGCACTTCTGTGATTTACAAAAGCCCAGTGCTCTTTGAAGGCGCTCCATCATTATCATGCACAGAGCAAGTTAAAAGCCTTTTGTTCCCACTTTTCCTTCTCTCCTCTTGCATTGCCCCTTTCCAGGATCTGTCCTGTTTGTTAAAAGCAACCTGGAGTCAGTTTTAAGTGGAATAGCTAAGTCTGGGGGTGATGAACTGTTGATCCAGTTACAACACTTCAACACAGAGCAAGCCTATTGGGCAGACTGATGAGCACGGTGCTGCATAAACCTCTTTACAATCATCTGGTGAAGCTTTTCAATTGTGATTAAATTCATCAACGGAGTCTGAAAACCTCAAAATTGGAGCTTTGCCCAACTCACAGGGTTATGCAATTATGAGTTATTAGAGTCCAGCAGTCTAATGATGCTGCCAAGCCCCAAAAGAAATTAAGACTGCTTTAAAATACTGCAAATTAAAAATGCAGTTATATAGGATCTACTGTAAGGCTTTTGTTGTACTGCCTTCAAGAAGAAGAGCAATGTTTTAGGGCAAATTTTTGAACCCTATAATGCATCTCAGAAATGACCTGTAAATAAGGAATTTTCCCATATTCTGAGAGGAATTAATGGACATATATCCTCTAGATTCACTGAGGAAAGCCTATGTTAACTATCAGCTTTTCTGCATTTTAGATGGAAAAAGTAGAGCTAAATTCCAAAAAGTAACAATGGAAACCTATAGCAGAGGCCGTAAATTGCAACAGATTGCACTGCATCCTTGCCCAATGCTTTAGCATGAAAACAAACTTCTTTTCTAGAGACAAAAATAAGGAAAAGTGTACCACACATGATGAGAACTGTTGTGTGAATTCTCATGTGAACTGCTTCTGTGGTTTTCCTCAAAGGATATATCGTAAGTCTTCCTGATTGAATGTTCCATATTCACACATTTGGAAGAGAGAAACTGGTTCCTTATGGCTTGGGGTTTACACAAAATCCCAGAATGGCTGAGGTTGGAAGGGACCTCTAGAGATCCACTAGTCCAACCCCCCTGCACCAGCAGGGTCACCTAGAGCACATGGCACAGGGTGGCATCTAAGCAGGTTTGGAAGATCTCCAGAGAAGGAGACTCCACAACCTCTCTGGGCAGCCTGTTCCAGGGCTCTGTCACCCTCACAGGAAAGTTCTTCATCACGTGGAGGTGGAACTGCCTGTGTTTCAGCTTATACCCACTACGCCTTGTCCTATCACTGGTCACCACTGAGAAGAGTTTGGCCTATTCTTTTTTACATTCTCCTCTCAAATATTTATCATTGATCAGACCTCCTCTCAATCTTCTCTTCTACAAGCTAAACGAGCACAGATCATTTAGTCTTTTCTCATATGATAGATATATGCTCCTTAATCACCTCGTTGCTTTATGCTGCACCCTCTCTAGAAGCTCCATGTCCCTCTTGTGCTGGGTAGCCCAGAACTGCACCCAATACTCCAGGTGCGGCCTCACCAGAGCTGAGTAGAGGGGCAAGATGCCCTCCCTCAACCTGCTGGCAACGCTCCTCCTCATGCAGGCCTGGATCTCATTGGCCTTCTTGGCCACAAGGGCACATTGCTGCCTCATGGTTAACTTGCTGTCAACCAGGACTCCCAAATCCCTCTCCACAGAGCTGCTTTCCAGCAGGTCAACCCCTAGTCTGTACTGGTGCTTGGCGTTTAAACTGGAGTTCTGAGAATGTGAGTTTGGCAAGCAAACCCCAAAAGCAGTATTGCCACCGTTTCTTTCCTTGTCAAACCCTGTTGAAACAACAACAACAACAACAAAAACAACAACAACAACAATAAAAAAAAAAAAGAGAAAAGAGACTGTCTTCATGTGGACAGAGGTTCTCTGTCAGGAACTGGAACTGAAGTATTCCTTCCGTGTGTAGGAATTTACAGATAGAAGTAAAGGTATAGAAAGATACAGAAAAATGAATGGTAAATACATTTTTAATTAATATGCCACATTATCTCAAAATCAATCCTGTTGGGCCTATCTTGAGAACACAGTTTAGTTTTTTCTGAAATTAAGAGAAAGTAGGGACTTGCAATAATCTACAAGGTCATATAGCACTTTTTTGTTAAATTCCTTATGTCTTTATCTTAAAGTCATTTGTGTGGGACTTACTTACACCATCTTACACCATATACTTTACTTAACGGAATGTATGTATTCATGTTCACTACAACACTTTCTGTTCCAATAAAGCACTGACATCACTATGTGGTTATTTAAATTCCAGTACACGAAAACACACATCTTTAGGAGCTCTATAAAGCCAGCATTTTACCCATGTTCTTCAGTGGCCATATCTTACGACTAAGTGTTTTTCCAAAATATGGCTGGAGCTTAAGCAAGTGCTTGAAATCCAAGGCTCTAGGCTGTGGAACACCCACCCAAAAGGACCCCCCACATGTGGACCCTCTGAGGAGGCTTTAATGAGTATCAGTATGTTTGCTTGCTGGGACATACTCTGTGCAAACCAAGTGAAGGTTTTAAAATAGTACATTAGTGTCAGGCTGAGAAGATCTGCTGACAGGGAGCCAGACTAGCTGCCACAGAAATTTAGATGAGCAAATACATGCACAAACTTCACCTATTTTTGCTACTCTTTTCCGAAAGTGGTCCACATTTGCTGGTTCAAAGTAGTCACCACACAATCAGTTGTCAGTCCACTTGCCACTTCTCCAGAGTAGAAATAAGGAATTATGGGGTTTTGTTTTCCTAAAATGCGCATAACTTGTAACAGGGTAGTGTTAGAGCAATGTACACCAGTCATGTGGTCAGATGACTCATGGTAGCCCTTCTGATTTTCAGTACCAAGGAAAACACATACGTCTGGATCTGCACATGCTGGAGGAATCTATTCAAACCAAACCATAATTCAAAGGTCACTCTTTTAAATTTTTTGTTATTTTATCTGTGCCTGCCTTTAGTATTTATATCTATCTCCATGGTAAAATAAAATAAAATAAAATAAAATAAAATAAAATAAAATAAAATAAAATAAAGATTTCAGTTCTAACTGAAAAAAAGTTTTGTGGGAAACATTACACAAAGAAAGAAAACTACACAACAACACTGGAAGTCAGTGTGAAAATAAAACCAGACCATTTTCATGCAAACCTCTGGCCCAGCCACACAAACCCTCCTAAAGTGCAGTTGACACTAGAGAAGATTCATGCTTGGCCTTTTTTGGGGGGTGAGGGAGAGGTCTCCGAATCCCTTACTGAACTTCACGTAACACTGAGCAAGAATGACATCTCTTCAACTGAGTTTTGAATTTCATTTTTGGCTTCATAAAGCTGACCAGGGGAGCTGGCCATATCTGAGGTCTCTGGAGCTGTACCCCTGTGCACAAGATAATCTGCATCACTGCATGGTCTGCCTTACAGTCAACCCATACCTCAAATAAAATTGTCAAAAACAAATCATTTTCTACAGGCCTAAGCTATCCTGACAGCTGCCAACTTGCAACTAAAGTAAAACCTGACTGTATACAGCCAATAACCTCTGTATCCCCAGTTTGTGAAGAACTCAATCCTCTCCATAGCCTCTAGGTCATAAAAATAAGCACATTTTTTTTCCATTTACATTTTCTCTTTTTAATTTTAATACTCTGCATGCTTAGGCTCCCTGTTACATTCTCCTGATCACTACTTCTGTGGACACTGCTGTCACTCTTCTTTACAGATGAACCATCTGAGGCAAAGAAAGGTGAATTAGCCAGCTGGAAACTACTGCACAAAATAGAGAAAAAGCCAAATTTTAAGTATTTCCAGATCCTCACACCCTTGTTTCTTCAGATGCCCCAGGCACTTTGTTCAGGAAAAATCTTGTCAGAAGGATCTGGCTAGGTGACAAAGAAGATGGAATGAGCCAGCCAATGAGATAAAACATGAAGAATTTGAACCTTAACCTAATGTTTTTACTGGACTTCATTTTGCCTTACCAGACCTGTCCAGGACCAAAAGTGCTATCTCATCACAGCCATCACACAACAATTCCCCTGCAGCCAAGACAACGCTGCTGCCAGCAGCTCTTCTCCCAATGCCCCAGTTCCCCATCCCAATGCAAAGCAAGACTTTGGGGACCCTAACACTCTCCCTGCCCGAGCCAGGTGCAATGGGGGCCCATCCACTTCTCTTTTACCCGCTGGGGAACTTCTGTGGTTGTCAATATACAGCAGGCTCCTTTCCTTGCAGCACCTAAGAAATGCCCTCGCTGATTCTCAAGCAGACAAAAGCACTCCAATTAGCCCTTGTTTTATCCTCCGACAATATGATGAATATTTGATAGCCGCCTATTGTGAGGCAAGTTTCCAGGGAGAAGCCTGGCAGCGCGTAGCCACACAGCCGTGCAAGCACGTGGAGCAGCCCAGTGCCTGCCTGCGTCGCTCAGACCTGCCTGAGAAATGAACTTGGCAGCTTCAATTCATCTCGTGGCCAGCTAGTGGCTGCACTGCAAAAAAATAAAATCAGTGATGGAGCTGGCACTGAGCTGAAATTGCTGAGCGATGCGCTCATCCCACGTGCAAAAGTTCAGCCTTCCCCCATTGATTTCCACAAGTCAGGACGAGCTTGGATGTTTTTCCATTTTCAGTTTTCTCTGTGCACAATTACAGCAGGAACAGTGGTGTCTCTGCTGGGATATGAAAAAAATGAAATGTAGAAAAATGTCCTATCCTGCAAGCAATAAAAGATTAGACATAGCAGAATGAATTTTTTAGGAACTCAAACAATTTTCATGAACTCAGAAAATATCCCTCAACTGAAAAATTTCCCATTGAAAATGGCCAATTTGTCTTTTGGGGGACAGTGCTGTTATTCTCTGATTTTATTGTTAGAAAAAAATGTTTAAGAAAAAATGTAGATTGAACTGACATATGGAAATTAAACCTTGTGTTTCAGATTGATATTTCAGCATTTCAGTACAATGAAATGTGAACATGTCAATATTTCAAATGAAGTCCTTTCATTGCAATTTCCACATTGGTTTTTCCAAAAAAAAACATCTATTCTGAATTAATAGCTCTATAAAAGAGGAAAGAAAACCATCTAAACGAATACATTCGGTCACTTTTCCATTAAAATATCTGTTAAAATACTACACACTCTTGTGGCAGGAAAATCCCTCCTCCAAAGAGCTCCAACATATTACACTTGCATAACAACATCCTTATTATTACTCACCAGAGACTTTAGTTCTTGTTCTGCCCATGTTTAGGAAATTCTCCCTCACTGTTGTAGAGAAGTAGTCATTTATTTCAACAAGACTGTCTCTCCTGGTCAACACTCTACAGATCAAAGTGAATTATCAGAGGAAGATCTGCTTATTTTAGAGCTGTGTGTAATACAACAGAGGCTGTGGTGTCTCTTTACAAGTCTGATTTGTGTTTTGTTTTATTTCTTTACTATCTAAAAAGTATTCAGATGAAGCCCGCAGTGAAATAATTTAAGCAGATTTTTCAAGTAAACTCATTTTCAAATTGTGCGTGGTCTTGTACAAAGACCATGGAACTGTTAACACTCATTTAAGAACCTGCAGGCATCATATCCTTCTAGAAGATTTGCTTTTTATCCATAGTGCAAAATCTACTGCACTGTCTTTTCCTTTTATACCTGAAAAGTAATGCATTCCTGGTATTTCCAAGAAACTTTGGCTAGCTCACAAGTTCTTCACCTCCAGAGTCATTTCCTTCCTCAGCAAGTTTACTCCAGCATCACAACATGCACTGGACCTTCAGCTAACGTCCGCATCATGAGTTTGGGTGGCACTGTAGGAATTGAGGATTTGTTTCAAAATTGGCAGCAAAATGTCTGATAAGGACATCTCAAGGACATCTTACTTACTTTACATCAAGGTCTCAAGGAAATCTTACCTCCAGTTTACCTTCTTCAAAATGCCACTGCAACATTATAACTATTTTCAAAGTCATTCTAGCCCACATCTTTCCCATTAGGCTTGGAAAGGTTTCTGCAAGCTCATCACTATCTCTGCCATTAAAAGCGCTAATCAGTTCTTGCAACAGGAAAATGCTATAGTGTATCTCAAAGCTAGCACTGCTCATTATTATACATCTGATAGGAAAGCAAAAGGAACCAGCTAGACTGCTTTCCTTGGAAAACATTATCCACTCTTCTGTGCTAGCTGTGCTTTGTCTTTCTGTTGTTTCACTTTGCAGGGTTCACTGTCAACTTGGGATTTGCTGAGCATCAATTCTTCTGTTTTGGTTTAAGCTCAAAATTCCTGCAGAGCCCAGTGTAACACAAAATGTAGTCCTGCTGGGGAAAAGGGTTTTGCTTTCTAGACATTCAAACACAATCTAGTAGCCCAACTTTTCAGACCAAAAGATATTGACAGAAGTATTTCTGCATGATATACGTGTTTCATAGCAAGGTTTGATTCGCACTCAGTGGTCAAAGACCTTTCCGAAGAACAGCTAATCGGGTTGTAGTTTTAGTAGTTTTGCTTTTGTTTATTTATTTATTCTTCTCAAAAGTGCTATGAGTAGGAAATCAACAGTCTGATAGAACACAGGTAAAGAAAAGTGCTGCCTATTTATGGTAGCTTTCCATCACAGTCCCACACCGGGAGGGATCCTTGGCAGCCCTTCCTACTTACCCTGCAAGTCTGAGGCTGGATGAAGCCTGGCTGCCACTTTCCTCTGCCTATAACCAGTTCTGTAGCAGCAAACACAGGATATATCTTGATGGTATTTAGCAAAAGGCCAGGGAGATATTCTAAGACATGTTTTCTGCCACAGTGCTTGCCCTCCTCAGTGCTTGGTGACTCACAGAACAGCTTTCATGAGTTGTTTTGGAGAAAGAACAAGTGAGAACGAGAAATTTCCATGAGGGAGTACTTGCACAGAACTCCTGAACTTTTCCCATGCCCCAGTGTACTGCATTGGCCAGCTGACATTTGTGCAAACCAATCAAAATCATGGAGATGTACCAATTTCCAGCAGCTGAGGATTTGGGTCTGCATTCTTTTGATACATTTTAGCATGACCATGGTCTTGGTCCATTTTTCTATGCAAATGAAGGGACTTTTTCAGTAGGAATCCCTGAAATATCAGTAAAAGAGAAAGACCGAGTTACCCAGAGACATGACACAATTTGTATCATTCAAAGTCTGCCCCAAAAACATGAGCAGGAAATTACTTTGTCATCTGTGAAAAGTTTTTGCAAACAAATGGTTTTGTCATTAGAGATAGACTTTTTTTTTTCTTTCAACAAATTATCTGGAAAGTGCAGGTTTAGGGTGGTCAGACTTCTCTGCAGATTCAGATGGGGTTTGCTGAGGAGTTTCAACTGAAATAAAAATGACAAAATAATTCATGACTGTTTAAGGCACTTGGCCTGAAGGGAAAAAAAAAAGCATTCTCAGATGCTATGTTCCCTGACACTTGTAACCCAAAGAGAAGGAGCTGTTCCACCTCTACCTGCCAGGCAGCTGCTAGAGCCCTTAGGCAGGTTGGACTCCTGGAGAACCTTGTCTTGCCTCACTCTCCCACCATGTCTCTCAAAGAGCCCAGCACAGGCTCAGCTCAACCTCAGCTGCTGACCTAACGGACCTAATCATTCATCCAGGGAAGGAGCGAGTATGCAGATGATTTTTGCAAGGACTTGGACACACCTTGCAGTTAAGACCTCCCCCTTCTGTCTTAGATACAGAGTTAATCATCTGAACTGGAGTTATTGGGAAGGTCCCACCACTTGAGTACTTCCATGAACCATCAAGCAGCAGAGTCACAGCACTAGTGCACTGAAGTGATGACTGGAGGGGACCTGAGGCAATCTCCTTATTCATCTTCTGATTATCTGTCCCTCTGGGCCATGATCTCACAGAATCACATATACCAAAGTCATTTTACCTCTGGAGGTCCCTTCCAACCTTAAACATTCTATGATTCTATGATTCTATGATTTTTGACAGAAATTACATTCTGACAATCTTCTAAGATCTCATCAGTGGACATTTCATACCCACACCAGGCATTCCTTTGCTATTCTTGCCTTTAGAAAGTTTTTGTCCACATTTCTCCTTATGATGAAAGTAGAAAATAGGTGATTCTCTTCCTCTTTATTGTAAATTTTGCCTATCTGAACACTATTATCACATTCAGTCTTCTCCTTTCGGGGATAATCACTTCCAGTACTTTCATTATTTCTGTGATACATAATTATAACCTTTAACACGTTGATAAGTAGGACAGTGTCCTTGGAGATGTTGTTTTAAGATCTCGGCTGCACACATACTGGGATGTTCCAACCAAAGTACTTTGGGCAGTTGTTGAAAAGGAAATAAAGGAACTTTGCTCTGTAAATGTGAAAGTACTGGTATTAAACCTAAGGCATTATTGCACTTTTGCAGAAAAATCTAGTATACACATTTAGAAATAATGTATATAACACCTGTATTTCAATTCAAACACCACTGAGAAAACTATCTGTCTGTTTCCTGGGCCGAAAACAAAATAAGCTACTTTGGATGAACCAGGTTTTATGTTCAGCATAAATCAAAAATGTTTGCACTGCTGCCTCATTAAAAAAAAAAAAAATCCTGTGATCAGTTTGATTGAGTGTATGTTTGGGAGACTATCATTCAGTAACTCAGTCAAAATACACATGTATTCATAGACCTGCTCATGATATTCAGAGGCATTAACACCTCTGTAGATCTTTCTTACAAAGTCCAGAAAAAGGTAATTTCAGCTATGAAAACAAAAGTCACATTAGTCCTGACTTTACCAATCTTAAAATATTCTTCAGGAATAAAATGCCCAATTTAGTTTGAGTGTACACTAAGGATATACTGAAATCATAAAAATTGTTGACACTATTTTAGATGTTTGTCAGGACCTTTCCCATGTGCTAAATTTCTGTGAAACATTTTTATGTTATAAAGAACACTTTATAACACAAATACAACACTTTATGTTATAAAGGACACTTTGTTAGGCAGCTGACACATTAAAGTTCAACACAAACTTAACTCAGCTTTCCAGCGGAGCTTTCAAGATGATGGGTTACATACTTACCTTAATGTGGTTAATGCTTTATTGTCTTTAAATTTAGAAGAAAGCTTGCTAGAATGGATCCTGATAAAAGATTGAGTTATTTTAAATGAAGCTTTTTATATACAAGAAACACTGAAAGAACATTTTGCCCTCCATCAAGATTTGGCCCCATTATGCCAAATGCTAAAGGCTCTCATGGTAGACAATTTTGCACTTGGAGCACTTGTCCTAAACAGTGTTTTGATTTTCTGGAAGTATTGTATGCTTTGTAATTTTTTTTCAGTGTTCATTATTTTCTATTTCTAAAGGAGGTCCCTCCCTCCCTCCCATTGCACTTTCTGGGCAGAGTCCAGGTGACTGTGGTTTGGTTCTCTGGGGATTTTTCTCTTGCTTCTCTCTCCCCATACATTTTTCATGCGCCCATTACTTTAGGTGCCATAAACACAAATTAAAACCAGCATCATTTCTGTCAGAAAGGACCGCATTTCTCTACTCATTCATTATTTATGCAGCTTCCTTAAGTGGTGTTGTTCTTGCTTGTTTGTCTCTAATAGAAGACACAAGTAATTTCACAGCCTTCACTCATTAATGAGGTGGGTTTGATCAAGGGGACCCACTGAACCTTAAAAACAGTGACACTCATCTCTACTTGTAGATAAATCCATGAACACTGTCTGCTGCTGAACAACCAGTCCCAGTCAGCCATTGAAAGCACATTAACCTCAACTGTCATTGTGGGTCAGTGGAAGGAAGGCAGCACCTATGCTTTGGGCCCATTTGAGCACTGAATTTTTAACCTCTGGACGTAGAGACGTCCAGACAAAAAAAAATGTCTGGATAAACATGTCCAGACAAACTCACATGATGCATATTGAACATCAGAGCATGAATACTTGAAGAGCTGTTCTGTGTCACTGAGCCCAGTCCTGCAAACAACCTCACCTCCTTCTCATGAACAAGTCCAACTCCATCCTAAAAATACTTACATTTCCTTCTCCCACTGTTCTTTATGAGGAAGTTTTCAGATCCTCATTAAGACTTAGAAGCCTTTCTATTTTCATCCTATATTAACAGATGGACAGTTTTGACCCAATTATTCTTGTTATTATTGCCTAATTTACATAGTTCTCCCCATCCCATGCTGCACCAATGTGCTTTGAGCGAGCAGTTGCACAGCTCCCACATTTTATGTTGTGCAGCTAAACCTGCATGTCTATACTGCTGAAGCAGAGACAGTCGTGCTAGTTCAAAGATTTAAAGCACTGGGAAAGGCAGAGAAGGTGTCCCTGATGGGAAAAGCATGTTCGCACAACTGCCCACCTTCATTACTGCATTATCACAGAAGCACACACAGCATTGATCATCTGAGACCTTCAAAATTCAGGAACCAAAAATACTTCGTACTTTCCAGGCCAAATGGGGGGAATTTGGCAGCCTTTTTGTTTTGTATTGTCAAAGCTTTTGTTGTTCACATTTTCAAGCACTTCTGCACGACAGGGAAAGCTATATTCTCTTTAAAAGAAGAAAACAAGCTAAGCTTCTTGGCGAGTCATATGAAATCAAATTGAGGCTTCGAGAAAAGTATCTAATGCTACAAACCTCGTAATGAAGCTGTGAGACTCAATAGCACCACCTTTTCTCTACTTGTCCCCAGGCAGCAATACACCAGGTCACACACTTATCTGTTACATCTACAAGGGCTCACGAGGTCCTTGTTAAAAACATGCTGCCAATCCTACAATGTTCATCCTAGACAGGTAAAAGGGAACTGCCATACATTAGCAGCAGACCCAAGGACACTGTCTAAATGCAAGAGTCCTGCATAGGTTTGTCCCCGTGCCTCTGCACAGGAGAAGGTTATTTGCAGGACCATTTCCTTCCTTTTTCTCTTTTTACAGCTGCACTGTTAAGAGCACCTTGTGAAAGTTGATGCTCCTGCTCTAGGTGGGCTCCATGGCATCTAGGTGAGTCCCATGAGGACCAGGTCTTTGCACAACACCAGGATTTTGTGCTGCAATGACTGCTGCACTGGCTGCCCACCCTCCTGTAGAGATGGTGGATAGTCGCATGGCTCTGGCTCTCCAACATGAGCAGATGAGGCTGGGGAAGGTAGGCAATTTCCTTTACAGCAGAAAGGAGGATGAGTATGGCCAGATTATATTTTTCCCCCAGCTGTCCTCTCAAGGGACCCTGAATAACAGGGGCTCCCACTGCTCTGAGCTGCAAACCTTTCCACTGTCTCCTCTCTCTTTTTGTCCAGGGGTTACTTTAGTTAGAAATCAAAGCCACAAAGGGGCAGAGCTCTACCCAAGCCGTGGACTGGTCTTCTAGCCGAATTAGGAGAGCCGCGCTGCAAGCCTGCAGCTCTCAGAGCATGCCCTGCAGTGCCTGCAGGAGCCGGTCACGGCGGCAGCGCGGGAGAGCACTGCCACCCAGTGCCAAAGCTGGCGCCTCCGTATCTCCTCCGAGGCCTCACGGGGGGAAAAAACCCACAGAGGTGCCCACTCTCGTCACCATAACATCTTGCCGTAAGTTCCCTGGGAGGGTTACATCTCTTAGATGCCTGGAGCTACAGCTGCTTCATCCATCTATTTTTTTCCTTGCGAGTTAATATTTCCACCTGTTCTTTTGCTTTCATTTTAAGCATTGACTTTTAAAGTAATTCTCATAGAAAGAAGTAATTAATATCTCAGTCTGTTTCAATACGTGGTTAAATTAACAGCCTGATGGCAGGGCAAGCTGCAGCCTGTGAAGCACAGAAATGAAGTGGTCCCTAGGCAATGTGGAGAGCAGAAGGGGGATCCTGGATTCCAGGTTTAGACATCAAACTCAGGCCTTGTGTGTATGGGGATGCTGAGGAGATTTAAGCTCAAGGTGTGAACTTAGGTTGTATTATACAAACAATCTTACATACCAAAGTGAATTATAAGAAACAGAATTAAGAATATTTTAAACAAAAATGTCACCACAGTAAGGTAATGCAGTTTGACTATGGCATTTAAAAGCAGATTTCCTTTCTCTTCCTGTACCTGTGTGTAGACTAGATCCAGAGCACACACAGCTAGAAGATGTTGCATGCCAGCAACAGTCCCTTCCACACTGCTGATACCGATGCTCTGATATTAACTTCCTTCTGCTCCACTCACTCCTATCTCAAAAGCAGCCTGTCTCCTGCTTCAGCTACCTAGGCACTCTTTGGTTTACTCACCTAAGAAAGGGGGTTGCTGCTGCTCTTCAGTAAGTATGGGTAGATAATGTGAAAATTGCTTCTGAATTACTGTTGTCTGTTTAGAGGTAAAAGTTGTGAGATTAGATTAAAAGAAAAAGACTCTCTAAAGACACTCAATATTGTAGGCAGGGACAGGTAGGTAAGTATGCTCAGCATTGAAATATTTGTGCTATCAAAGGAAACAAGGAAAAATTACCTACAAATATAAATTAAAGAAAGACCTGAGCTCCAGCTACTTGACTGTAGAAAATGCAAAGTCCTAAGGGTTGCAGCTTCACTGTGCTCCACCCCAGTCACCAACACTAGTTCTTGCCTGGCTGAATCCTCAGGAAAACAGCAAAAGTCTGTGCAGAATTACCAGGAACTTACTTTACTTACCAGCACTCTCCCGTTTCAGTTTCATATCATGGTTAAAGATAAGGGAAATGGAAAAAAAAAAAATGACATGCTAAAGACCATTAGTGGATATTGCAGTTTATTCCCGGTGTAGAGATACAATATCATTTATTTCTGATCATTTGCTATACAGTGTGTTATTGACCTTTAATCACTTACCTAAAGGTAAATGCTGCTTACCTTTAATAAATACATTTCCATTAGTGCTGTTTGCACTTTGAACATTATACAAGTTAGTATACAAGTTGACTTATGTATTTCAGGTGCCCTGCCCCAAGGAGAAAGAAGGTCAAACAGCCTGGATGGTTTGGAGATGGCTGGGACAGGTACCCAGTGCTCAAGAAGTCAAGATTTTTCAGCTTCTCCCAGAATCTCCAGGGTAGGAACTCCATAACAGGTAGAAGTAAATTAGTAATCTTGGACCATAAATTGTTCTCGGAATAAATCTTGGCTTTATTTAACACCAAGCCTACCTGTACAGGGCAGGAAGGAAGCCCGGGCAGGCTCCTGTGGCAAGCCAAGTGGCTGGGGAGTTCTTGCCATGCACCAGAGTGCATGGAGGAGCACAGCCCTCTCTGATGCTGAGATCTGCAGCAACCAGCAGCTCTTGCCAAGGAGACAGCAAAGAACATCACACAGCTATCTGGAGAGACCAAACACCCCGCTTAATTCTGAAATTAATGAAGTGAGGAGAAAGCTCCTTCTAAATCTGTTTTTTTTTTAAAAAAAAAAAAAAAAACATATTCCAAGCCTGAAAAATAATTCAATGGTAAAGATAAAAGAAAGCCAGGTCATGCAGGACATTTGCATTAGGCAGGATAAACCCTTATAAATGTGCAGTAGGGTTTAATTGCACTTTGGCAGAGATGGACTAGATGACCTACCACAATAGTTCTTGAGGTAGTTAACAATCAGAATAAGTCATCCTGAAAATGCAGTAGGGAAGCTCAGTGTTGCAGAGACTCACAGCAGAAATGGCAGTGTTCTTCTGCATGATAATGAGAGAAAGCACAAAAGGGTGAAGTAAGGACACAAGGCTGGCTTTGCACTTTAATTTCCTGATTTTTGTCAGGTTATAGTTTGAACATTCCTAAGAGGTAAGGCAATTTCGTTCGCTGTGAAATCTTTATCTGTTTTCTTTTTGCCTTCCTTCTTTCCCAAGAGAGCGATGGAAATATCTTGTGACAGATTATTAAATCTTGAGTGGCTGATACAGTTCGACAATAGACATTTTTACAGTAAAATATTTATGAAATTAGGTTGTATGGCGGGTGCACTATATACTTATAGCACAACAATTTATTCAGGTAATCATATCTTTTAAACAAAAAAGGTGATCTTCATATAAGCATGATTTATTTACCCTGGAGACTAGAAAATCTCTCTGAGGGAAATGTATATTTAGACATCTCTAAAAAGTATCTTATTTACCCAGTTAAATACATTAAATCTGGAGATTAGGTGATTCACCTGACAGACAGCAAGGCCTCCTCTGGAGCTGTTTCATTCTGATAAGCAAACATGTATTTCACGCCTGCTTGCTGGGGAAAAATTACTGTATTTGCACAATAACTTGTAATGGCTCTGAAGAGGTGTTTAAACATCACTAGCATTTTTAAACCCCCACACAAAAAGCAAACAAACACAGTCAATATTTTGTATTCAGCTATGCTGCAGCTTTGATTCTGGGGTGCTGAACACTTACGTCTCTGAGACATCTGCTGTCTTCAAATCGGCAGTCATCTTGTCTTCGGTTTGGAACATTGAAGAGTGTCTACAAAGAAAACTTGCTTCCTAAAAATTGTAACTGAGTGCCTTCTTATTTTGGATATTCTCACTGAAAGTGTATGGCCACTGAGAAAGCAACCTTTCTATTAAAGACAGGTTGTTTATATAGAAGGAATGTTAGAGTTGTTTTTTTAAGGTGCTTGAAAAAGATATTTGAAGTGTGATCTCTAGGATGAAGGGAAAATCTGTGTCTTTGTTTAGCATGGGAAGGTAGATTCTCCTTTCTGCCAATGCTTATATTGTTCCCAAATGACTAGATTTCCCCAATGACACACTTAAAATTGTTTTCTTCCAGCTCCCTAGAATTTAGATGAGGAAAAAAAGAAAAGGAGAAAAAGAAATGTGAGGAGAATTTCCTCTCTACTTCATGTATGAGAGGGTAGTATGGCTGTCAGTAGTCAGTCAGATTTACATACTTCAGACCTCATAGCTGAAACTCTTGAGAACTATCTTATTTTCAAAGTTCGGACCAAATACTGCTGCTGGGAGAATGGTTGAGAATGACATTTTCGATGGTCTGCCCCAGATGGACAGACTCTGGCACCACAGAAGGAGTTTCTAGGATTAGTTCTTCAGTAGAAAACTGTTTACGCTGTTGGTTGGGGCAAGGAGGTTGTCAGGATTCCAAGGGTGCCCAGTGGAAGGGTGCAAAGTCTCATTTATGAGAAACACAAAGCATTTTGATAAGCAGCAATAGGGTGGTAATGTGCTTAGGAGACTGATGATGATATTGGTACTGCCTCTTTCTGGAAATGATAAATGGCTTTTGGAATCAACGAATCACACAGAATCACAGAATAGTTAAGGTTAAGGGACCTCTAGAGATCAACTAGTCCAACCCCCCTGCTCCAGCAGGGACACCTAGAACACGTGGCACAGGGCGGCATCCAGGTGGGTTTGGAAGATCTGCAAAGAAGGAGATTCCAGGACCTCTCTGGGCAGCCTGTTCCAGGGCTCTGTCACCCTCACAGGAAAGAAGTTCTTCCTCACATGGAGATGGAACTTCCTGTGTTTCAATTTGTACCCATCACACCTTGTCCTATTGCTGGCAACCACCGAGAAGAGTTTGGCCCCATCCTCCCTACATTCACCCCTCAGGTATTTGTACATACTGATCAGATCTCCTCTCAGTCCTCTCCGTAGAAAATTCAAAGCAGAAACTACTCAACTTTTTTAATGAGCACACAATGGGTTATCTGCGGAAGATGGAAACAAAAGTCAGCAGCAGAATCAGAAGCAGAGGAGCAGAAAACCAAGAAGCAAGACAAAAACGCAAAACATACACTGATCTCAAATTCTTCTCCTAGTGAGGCTTCTCATTTGAGTCCCTTTGAAGAGATGGTGCTTTCAAAGGAATCATTTCATTGGGAAAATAGTGGGAATGGTAGGGAAATTTTCTGTTGAGACACAATGAAATGGAGTAAAAGAAAATTCTGCATTTCTCTTGGAAGGTCCTCAGAAGCAGTCCTTTGCTCAGAGAGACATACAAGTCTTCAGGTTGCAGTGCACTTCCTCTCCAGAAAAACTCCTCCCTTTCTTCCTCTGCTTCCATGTTGGTTGTAGTCCATACAACTGACTCACAACTAAATGGGCTTCGTCTTTCATGCCTCTGAGTGTTGGACGTTGGAATCTTCAGTTCCAGTTACACCACCATTGCTACCAGCTGGTCCGTGTGGAAGAGAAAGGAAGTCCCTTCACAGAATTACATTTTCCAGAAGTGTAATCATAGTAGTTTCCTCTTATAAAACATAGCATTTTTCATTCAAAGATCTCTGAGCTTATAACTGATTACTTAAGTCACAAATTGTCCCTGTGATCTAGGAGAGTATTGAAATGGATGAGTAAACTAGCATAGATGAGTAAAGTTATTAGTCAGAATGACTAATGGAGATGAGAAATGTACTAATACATAGTAGTTTGTGGAAGAGGAGCATGAGCTTCAAATGGGTTACCAGAGTGATTTTCAGAGAACATTTCTGAACACCTACACTTCTTCTGTAGCCAGCAGAAGCTGTGCCTGCTCGTGCATGTCTGAAAACCAGATCAGGTCTGACTTACCTGGAGACAGCAAAGGAGAAAACGAAAGGACTTTTCTGAAGCAGAAGTGTGTATGGGATTTGGGAACACAAGATGAAGTGGATCACACAGGCTATTGAGTCCAGTTGCCCACTCTCATAGACAACCACAGAAATGACGTCCAGCATAGAAGTCTCTATGGACTGTCCACTACGCACCACACGGCCCCAAGCTCTGGCACTAGGTGTCCTCATTTTGGACTTCATCAGGAGTCTCACTCTCACCTTATTCCAGTGGACAGCACCGACATTGCCTCCCAAGCTGGACAAGGGCATCTTTTAACAGGACTGCTCAGACAGATGTGCACAGGCCAAGCGTTATTCAGTCATACCTTCATGCGCCCAGTTTACCTTCGCTCTGTGGCCCACCACCATCTTCTCCAGAAGCACCAGGAGAGAGAAAGGAAAAGAGACAGGAAGATTTATTTCCCGTGTGGAGTAGTGAGGGTACCAAGGGGCTGATGGATTTGGAGTAATGCTTGGGTAAGACTGACAACTATTTCCTCCTTCTTCGTACACATAACTAGCACCCACCTGTTTTACTCCTACCCAGAGATATTTTTGAAAGCTTCTTCTAGCAAATTTCTGCACCAAAATTAAACCCATCTAGCAGTCAGCCTTGTTGCCGTGTTCCCACGTCAACTGTGTGTCATGACAACAGATGATAGAAATGCTGCTATTCAGGCTTCAGATTGCGTGTTTCTTTTCTTTTCTTTCTTTCTTTCTTTTTTTTTTTTTAATTCTGCCCTTTTTAATAGCTTCAAAAAGAGCTCTGAACAAAAGTGCTTGCTGCATGATGCAGTGCTGAGCTAAGGCGTGCAGGTATACCTGCCCACACTTCATCAGGCAAAAATAGGTAGAGTGGGTGAGGTTTCCTGCGGCATGTGGGGGCTGCAGGAGAAACGCTTCTCAGGAGGGAAAAGACAGCAAGAGGAAGGAAAAGAGAGAGAAGCACAAGGAGGTGTGCAGAGATGCCCCCTTTGGTGATCATTTGTGCTGGTGCTCTTCTTCCCTAAACCGTGTTTTCCATTACCCAGCTCCCTTGCACAGGATGCAGCAATGTGGAGCAAAGCGAGATAAGACCTTTCAGCTGGGGATGGACCCCGTGCTCCAGTGGGGAGGACTCCACGTCACACCAAGTCTGCCCAAGCCACCTCGAGATGTCAGGAGTTCGATTATGACCAGTAAATCACAGTCAGGCTTTTGTTCCACAACTATTTGTCATCATAAATTTCACCTGTGATCTAACAGATCAAGACAAATAAGCCTCTGTTTTGACATGGGTGTGCTTGTATAAGAAAAGGTGAGCAAATGCAGAAATAAGACTGTGAAAAGTAGGACATCTTACGTAATTTAATAGTCTAAATGTTTTATTCACTTTCTGCTAGGTGAGCAGAAGTATTGATTGCCTTTCTTTGGATCAAAACCTTCTCTAAAAGTTTGATGCTAGCAATATAAGGAAGCCTAAGAATGGTAATTTTAAACACAATCTATGTTAAGATTCTTCTGAACCTTTCCAAAGGAAGTGGAAGAGTAGATATGTGTGTAATGCCTTCCACATAAAAAAAAAAAAAAAGAGCAATTTCTGGCCCCCACAGGTTACAATCTAAATAGCTAATACCAAAATAATAATAAAAAAGCACTAAGCACTAACTTGCCCAGGTTCTCACAGCAAAGCAGTGCCACAGCCAAGATCAAGAGCATGTTTGCAACCCAATTTGACTGTGCCACGTGCTTTCCCACCTAATCAACTAATAATAAAGAATGCTTTTTACGACAATATGTACTTATTCTCTATGAGCCAAATAGCTGAGGAGGGACTTAATTTGGAATTCATTTTAAAATGAGTATTTTTAAAACTTCTCTCATGCTACGTTCCTGTGAAATAAGAAAGGCAACCACAAAAAAAAAAAAAGAGAGAGAGAAAAAGACCTTTGAAATACAGTGGACAAAATTAAAGGAGGAAATAATTACAAATAAGATGAGAAACAGAATAGCAGGAGATCTTAGGAGAAAGCTTTTAACATGGAGTGCCATAATAAACATAAAGGGCTGATCTCACTCACCCAATGTAATTCCTTTTGCACGTACACTGAACAAGTGGTCTCGGTGGGGTTTGCTATTGATTTCAAGGCAGGGAGGTCTGGATTTCAGGGTGGGGATATCTGGCTCTGCAGATGCCAGCTGAGTTACTTTACTCCATTGAGCAAAGCACCACTGAGTGAAAGCCTTATCCTGTGAAATAACGTTATTCCCACAAGTTGTGACTTCTCCAGAGATAATCCTGCAGACCCTCCCCCTTTCAGCCTAACTAAAAGAGTTTGTAAACATGTCCTTTTTAATTATTATTGTTTTCCCCTACAAAGAAGAAGAAAAATAAACCTGGTGAAAGTAGAGTCCTGGTTCTTCTGGACTTGGGTGATGTAGTGGCTTAAGAAGTCCAGAGAAGAGGGTATCTATAATCAAAACTGCTGCAATTCACAGCTCACCACTCACTAGTGGTAACAGCTGCTTCTGTTGCACAGCATCAGCAAAGACCACAACTGCTCCGAGTCAAACAAGAATTTAAATATGAATTTAAGGCCTTTCTTATTTAGGAAGTCACTTAAGTCTGTGCTTGATATGAAGGCCCCTTTCTGAATACCAATGCCTCCCTAAATCAAGGCTACACAAATATCAGACGCTTAGATCAAGGACCTGATCTGTCCAAACAAGGCATTAGAGGCATGATGAAATGCAGCAGATCTTCCCTTTAATGAAACTTGGTTTATGAAACCCTTTAATAAAGCTGCAGTGAGTAAATTTACATTCCCAACAGAGAGGAGTTCTCTCTTGAAACAGGAAAAAATTACTACAATTAATAATATCCTGATATTCTTCATAATGCCAGTAGATTGCACGTTTTTGTTGTTCATCATTTTAAATTTCCATGCATCTCTTTATTCCACATCCACATCTACACCCGCTGGGGCACTTTAAGGACTAAAATTCATTGCTGTATATTAAAAATAGCAAATTAATCTCATGATTTCTGTTATATCTCCCTAGTTTATTCAGCATACAAAAGACAAAATCAATGGCATCCTGCCTGAGGAATAGAGTTATTTTTATTTTCGTTTTTTTATATACTTCCACAGATTTTTGGCTTTATTCTTGAGATTGTGACACACTGCACTGATATATTTACACTCAATGAGTTTTCAGATCATCTGCATTTTGTGGTGTTCATCCCGGATGCTTAAACTCAAGCAAAAAGTATTTATATCCCATTCGTCTCTTTCTCTAGCACCTCCTGTGTATCTGCATGTTCCTTGTCCATTGGCAAGAGGCTGAGCTGAGAGATTCAGAGATTAATTTCTTCTCAGGGGCTCAGTTCCAAGTGAGTTCTTACACCTAAGCTTAACTCTCACTGAAGGTAAGCGTGGGTTGAGAGGTGGTGACACTTTCTGGCACTGCAAGGGCCAAGAAAGGCAGTGGGAGCACCCATTTTCACGATGTCCTTCCAGAAGAGCTGGGGCTAAGACACACAGTGCTGCTTTTACCAGACTGTCTCTGCTCGCAGAAAACGGGTGTTACATTTCTCTTCCTCACATCTTTCATTTCCTTAGTTTTCAAATAGCTGTCAGGGGCAGCAAATTATTCAGGAAATGACATCTTTAACATGCAATCCATACATGCCTAGACTACTATTTTTTTTTTTTTATGGATCATTCTGTGTTGCAATTACCCGTTTTTACATTCACCCTGCCTATCATTTTTCCTCATGTATCCATATTGATCAGATTCACCTGAGGAGTGAACATAGGGAGGATGGGGCCAAACTCTTCTCAGGGTGGCCAGTGACAGGACAAGGGTAATGGGTACAAATTGAAACACAGGCAGTTCCGTCTCCATGTGAGGAAGAACTTCTTTCCTGTGAGGGTGACAGAGCCCTGGAACAGGCTGCCCAGAGAGGCTGTGGAGTCTCCTTCTCTGGAGATCTTCCAAACCCGCCCTGTGCCACGTGCTCTGGGTGTCCCTGCTGGTTCAGGAGGGTTGGACTAGGTGATCTCTAGAGGTCCCTTCCAACCTCAACCATTCTGTGACTTTTTGATTCTGGACTGACATTCCTTCAAGTACTGCTATTTTCCCAGGGAATGGATAAAATCCTTTTTATTTGTCTGCATATACTGATGGAGGAGTTCACTAAGCTTTGACTACCTTCTTTTCTCTGAAATCCATGGTTGTCTAAATACTCTGCATGGTATTCCCAACCCTCAACATTAAGACCTTTCATTTTATGAATTTCGTAATTCATAATTCTTTCCACTACCACTTTTTATTGCTTTTTCTGTTTTTCCTTTTTTTTTTTTTTGGTAATTTACTTTAGTTTTAAGACATAAGGGAGAAAAAAACCCTTTTTCTTTCTTTCAGCTATTTTGTACCATTTTTTCTGGGGCTTTCACCTGGGATGTTTTTCCAGTAAAGCACATATTTAGCAACATGTTTTGGCAACTGGCAACATGTTTTTCCAGTAAAGCACATATTTAGCAACAGTTTTCACAAACAGAAATTCCTGATGAGCTATGGTATGTGTCCTTACTGCAAGCATTGAATGAATGTCTTTTTACTTATAACCGATCTCACTAAAGTTGATAGGGACACTTACTTCCATGAACGTACTTACTTGTTAATTTCCTTAAGCATCACAGAATCACACAGTGGTTGAGGTTGGAAGGGACCTCTAGTGATCATCTAGCCACTTCCTAGAGTTTTGTATCATCTGCAAACATGCTGAGGGTGCACTCTGTCCCTTCATCCACCTCACTGATGAATAAATTGAACAGGACTGGACCCAGTACTGACTCCTGGGGTACATTACTAGCTACAGGCCTCCAACTAGACCCTGCACCACTGACCACAACTCTCTGAGTTCTGCCACTGAGTCAGTTCTCAACCTACATCTCTGGCCACTCACATAACACATATTTTTTGAGCTTACCTATGAGGAAGTTACAGGAGACAGTGTAAAAAACCTTGCTGAAGTCAAGGTAGGCAATACCCACTGCCCTCCCCTCATCTCTCCAGCCAGTCATTCCATCATAGAAAGCTATCATGCTGGTTAAGCACGATGTCCCCTTGGTGAATCCAAGCTGACTACCCCCAATCACCGTTGTACTTTTCTTTTCAGCAAACTGGTTATAGTAGAGGAAAACTACATTCATATTTACAGTGCATCTTGCAGCATAATTTGAAAGGATTTGTTCCTTCATTTCTTTGAGTTTGGCCTCCTAATTTATGACTCAGGTACCTCAGGATTGTGTCTTATTTTAACCAAACATTTAGGAAACTGGGAAATCTGAACTTGTCGTGAATTCTTTGCTAGTGCTTTTCAGATGTCCTACTTGACTGCATCCTACCTGGTATATTTGAAGAGCAGTCATCCTCGAGAGACAATCTCTTGAGTAATTTCTTTTTCCACTTTATAAACCAAAGATATTTCAACTCACTTCTGCTCCTTTGTCCTGCCACTGAAGCAAGGTTTTTGTCAGCTATAAACTGGAGCCAAACACTACTATTATGTGAGTCATCAGAGAAGAACAACAGCAGTACACAGTTGATGATGGTGCTCAGCCCCAATTGCTTCCTGCACCCCTGCTGTTCCCTGCAGACTGGCATCTGGAGAACAGGAACTTATCTATCTGGGGAGTGTCCTTGCCCATGCCATGCCTTGCGATTAGGTAAAAATGATGCCAGTGGGGCAATATGTACACGTAACCAGATCTATGCTCCTATCTGCAAGCTAAGCTTTCCTTCCCCAGCTGTTGTAGGCTGTTGCCATAGCTGGTGGCGAAACACTGCTGGTAACCAAAAGGGGAGAATTCCGTTCTGCGAACAAGAGAGGGTGTTTGTCTGCATATATCGGTATATGCATGTTGATAGATGTTGAGAGAGATGTCACATGCTGCCACGGTAAAATATGTTCTATTGTTCTTAAGCTTTTAGTTCAATCAAGCTGTCATCAAGTAGCGCAAGTATCCTTCCTGCTTCTAGCTCATAATGAAAGGAAAGTAAGAGCAGATACCTCTGGCATTAATTTTCATATGCCATGACATTTTTTTATATTAGGAAATAACATGTTATGGGGTAGAGGTAAGTAAAGAGGCATTACTTAGAGAAGAAATAGCTAGTTCAATGAGATTCAACTGTGCAGGAAAGCATTTCTTGGTTATCTACAACTTACCTACATACTTGCTTATGCCCTCGAGTTAAAATTTCACAATGCTATGCAATTGGGTCTCTTGCAATAATTGTAGTAAAAAGATTTCAAGGCACATGTCATCAACAAGTGCATAGAAATAACAAAGCCTAAGCAATTCAGAACAATGCAAAGGAAATTACTGAGATTAAAAAGGGTTTGGAAATGTCTTCCCCTTCTTTAATCAAGTGGCAATACAAAAGAAATTCAGCAGACCACAGCAGCCTGCCTTGAAGAACACTTATTCTGCATGGATATCTTCTGCAGTTCTCATTCATTCAGCAATAAAGTTTTCCTTGCTCTGTATGTTTAAAACTGGAGAAGAGGGAAGTGTGATACTGCTTGGATCACAGCATTTGAGCACTCGATTCTCAAGTTCCCAAGTACAAATTCAATATAATGATAGATGCAAATAGGCAGTATTTAATGCACCTATGAAGTCATAAAAGAGCACTTTATTTACGCTGCTAATAAACATAACAGAGGCAGAGGGAGGTAATTAATATTCCCCGCTCGAGGGCTTAGAAATGACAGCCAGCGAAGGGACCTGCAAGCTGGAGGCTGGTGTGAAAGGCGGCAGAGCAGCACCCTCTGATGGGCAGCAAGGAATAATACCAGCACTGGCTCCAAGCTCCATGAGAATTTTAGGATTTTTAAACCTCTGTTAGTTGTTGGTGAAGGAGCGCTCTGTTCCTCAGTCAGAACGACAGTGTCATCACCTGCCCCACCATAGCATGGGCAGGGGAATGAGGTCTGTCCGTAGAAAAATCCCTGTGGCATTTTCTTCAACAGTAATCTGCAGAAAGAAGCACTTATTTATCTTCCTCTTCAGTAAGGATGAGAAACTGCTGGTGAACTGAAGGATTATGTTGTGTGCTCTGATCTGCTGGAGGTTTAACCAGGTCTGATACTTGATCTGCCAGCAGGTGCCCTTGGACAATAACATTTTGCCTCCCCAGTCTTCCTATAACCTCCAGCTCTCCCTCCTCAGTGCAAGGTCCTACGTGGCACAGCTCTCTCGGGGCAGTGCAGATGGCAGTGCCCAGGGCTGATAAGTAGCAGCTTTCAGAGAGGAGAGAGGTTTCTTGCAGTTCCCCTGGTATTAAATCAAAAATCCAAATGCCAAAGCACTTCGCGTGGGGTGAAGGGGCCAGGCACAGGTGCTTGCATCTCCGAAGCTGTTGCAGACAAAGCAAAGATTTCCACACGGGTAAAGTAATACCTGGTTAGAGCAATGCTAGAGCAATGCACCACTAAATGTTTCAGACCTTTTAAGTATCTGTGGTGGATTTTCACATTGCAAAGAAGCTGGCACGATGAGCAGACAAGGCAGAGGTGAGGGGTCAAAGCCAATCTATATCTAATCACAGCAGCCATGCTCCAGCAGCGAATTTGAATCCTCTAAGTGAGCAAAGAGAGGAGGAGCGATGCCACGGGTTCGCTGAGCTGTACCCTTCCCTGGGCTCTGGTGTGACCGCAGGGTCTGTATTGCGGGGGGCTGACAGCATTTCTTCCCGAGGGGTGAAATGGCCTGGGAATGTGGGTTTTGGGGGCGACTGGAAGTGCCCGCAGAACAAAGGCGATTATTAATCGCCGTCTGCTGAAAGGAGACTGCAGCTGTTTTGAGAGGTTTTCCTGCAAGCTATGCAGATCTGCTTAGAATTTTAATGGTTGTTTACCAGCCCAAGTGTGCCATCGAAAGAGCAAGGCGTTTCCCAGCACACAAGGTGGGAGCGTCATTCCAGCCTGGAAATAAATGTCTCCTTACTTGCAAATGCTTTCCTGAACGAGCAAAGGCATTTTGATATTCAGTAGTGTCAGTCTGCAGCTCCTCTTTTTTAACTCATCATCTCCTGCCAAAAAAACATACTGATGAAGAGAGTCCTTGGAATATACAGTGTTTTTTCACACAAGCAGAAAGCTTTTTAGAGAAGAAAAATAATCTCCCTGCGTGCTCTCTAGACTATTGAAAGGATAGTCCCACAAAACACTTGTCTCCTGTTGCAGGAGTATGTACATAAAACTGGTATCTGCTCAAAGAGATTAGCAAGCCCGAGAGAGAAAAAAAAAAAAAAGAAAACAAAACAATCAACCAGCCAAAAAAAAGTCAGTTGGAATAAATATGGGAAGAATGACTGGGCTTTGCTGTGTTCTGGGGAATTACAAGATACAGGGCTGGGTTTTTTTTCTGAATTTCTGCAGAAGTTATAAATTTCAGTAGGATTGATTCTAGTGAGAAATTAACGTGTCTTTAACCAGACTCCCTAGTGCATATTATTTATGTCAGGACCTAAGTCTCTGCAACAATGCCTGTGCTTCATGGTGTTTTGTAATATAACCACAAGCCCTGCTTTTGTGAGGTTAACATATGCAGCTTCTCTGTTACATGTATATATCATATATAGCTGTGTATATATCACACATACCATATAACTGTGTAAGGAGCACCAGAGAAATGCCTCAGATAGATAGAAATAAAGAAAGGCTTTTCACTTCAACACATTTGCAACCAAACCGTTTTCTTTTACACCTGTGGACTTCAAAGAGCCTGACCCGCAGAGGGTATTTAGAGCAGAAAGGACAGTCCCTGAACACCATTTCTGGTATCACTGCTGCAGCTGAGAAGGATCTACTAATATCCACCACCAAGCCAAAAATTTGCAAGCAGCCTGCATTTACAGACCTGCAGGCCTGAGGAACTGAGAAGAGGATCAAGTTAAGCGGCAGAGCAGATGGTGGCCAGGATATGACACAAATGAGTGTGTCAGGGAGAGAGTGGTAAGGAGAGGGCTGGGGAATCTACTCCTGCTCCATTAGGCCATGCAACAGAAGTATTAGTAGGAAAATTAAGCTGTTTTTCACTAAGAGAGGAAGGAAGAGTATTCAGGATGGCCCAACCTCCTAATCTGAGTTAAATCAACAAATAAACAATAAAAAGCGGACTAATATTTTGAGGGGTTTCTTTTTAATGACAGCAGCGGTTAAAGTTACCGTAAGTATTTTCCCGTAATATGATAGAATCCCACTAAATGGTCATTACTTGACTACTGGTAATGGAAACATCCAGGCTTTCAGTCTGTTTTGTTTCTATTACAGGTATCCAGAAGCTAGATTAAGGTATTGAGCTGGCTTTCACTCATTTAGACATGAATTTGTTCTCCTTCAATAAGTGGTAACCTTGAGCTTTGTATAAAGTGAATTTGTGTTACTTCCTGGCAACTAATTTCTAAGTCAGCATGTTGCTATGAACAGCTGCTGCCTGTTAGATATCAGGGGCCACAGAATAAACTTTTTAGAAATATTCTCAGATTTGACTATTCCTGACACATATTTTCTCTTTTGCTGCTCTGCACAGCACTAGGGTGACTAGGAAGTAGTTAAAAAAAAAATCAGGAAAATTAGAGGAATTGAGAAAGTGAAAGACAATTAAGTGAGTAACATTTTTTAAAATGTCCAGAGATACCGACTGAATTAGTCAGCAAGTGAAATCACTCCTCACTACTCAGCAATTTCCCATTTCTGAAGGGGAAGTACGAGAGAACAGATGCTCTCCCACCTTGCAAAAGCAATGAATATGGTTTACTTACACAGCCCAGCCACCCCCAAATATTCTATCTGCGTGTTGGCATTCATATACATGCATTCCGAGAATCTAAACTCTTTGATATATTTTATGTTTTCAGGCCTTCTCATTATGAGACAGTATCAGGAAAACAGGTACAGATATAAACTGAAAATAACCTGATTTACATCCTAACTTAAGAACAAGGGCACATATTTCTATATATAAATATATGCCTCCATTCATATCTATGCTTTATATATATGGGTACCACACTGCTGCTACCCCTTTGGATGAAACAGCTCAGCCGCATTAGTCCCTGCTGGACTTTAGGGTTGTCACAGATAACTGCTGGCCAGCCACCACATTGTGAGTCTGCACATGGAGAGCCTGAAGTGTCCAGGGCTCACAGCAAGAGCTACATCAGTTTTACAAGAAGAGAAAAAAAGATGGTGTTACCTGGGGCATTAGGGATGTTTGTCCTTTTTGACTGAGTGTGGAGGAAAACCTTTGCACTGCTCTAGGGACCTCATGTGTGGTCCCACACAATGACAACCAACACAAAAGGAGGAGCAGAGACTCTCTACCAAATCAGCTGTGTCACAGCACATCACTAGAAATTCACTGTAAGATGTTTACCCAGAGTAGTGGCCATGCACTTCCTGGTGTCATTTTTTTTATTCAAAGCAGTTTCTGGGTATCCTCCATCTCTGTACTTCAGAAATCCTTCACAAGAGGGACATCAGGCAAAGATTTCTGACTTGAATAACCCTTAAGTTTCCTATATTTGCCTACAGTATTTGTGTTATCACACAGAGAGCCAGAAGTAATTTCCTGCTTTTCCTGACACCCTGAAAGTCCATAATCACATTTCACAGAAATAAGCAGTGTTGAAGGTGTACCATATGCTGATAAAAGGCAAGTGCTTATGTATTTCTTTTACCCATCTGAACAACTTTAGAAGTGACCACTTGAGGTCAGGGTAGGCAGAATAAATTTGATTTTACAGATAAAAATTAATTTAAAAATAAGTGAATGAATTCTATATTGTAAGAAGCTTTTCCCCAGATTTCTTAAAGAAAGAAGCACAGAAATCACCACCACAATAATCCCAACAAGGGTACAGCATTGCTTGATCAGCATCGGACTCAAGGACACAGTTATTACCTACACGATCCTCTGTCCTGGTGTACTCTACAAGCCCACAGAGATGTGGAGATTGTTGCCAACATGCACAGGTCCTGCAAGTGTTGAATGCACAGATACCTCCTGCTGCTCTTGGTTAGATATCTACTCACACAGTGGAAGACCCCCATGTGCCCTCACAGGAGCAGCCCTGGTGCATGGCTGACCATGTAGGTTGTTGTTATTATTTACAATGTTCTCAAAGCTCCAGAGGGGCCAGACCACACCTCCTGTTTTGTACGTGCCTTCGGACAGCAGCGTGCTCTGCAGCTGGGTGGAAGCAGCACCACAGGAGCCCAGTGCAGCAGGATCCTTGGCAGTAGTTTGCCATAACAGGGAAATGCTCTCTCACTTATTTTTTTCACAAGAAATTCTCGCATTTGCAAGTAATTCACACAATTACAAGTAATTCACAGGTAATTCTCACAAGAAAGAAGGCTTGGGCTCAGTTGAACAAATCAAAATATTACAAAAGCTACATGGACTTAGCCTATATGAAATAGTCACAAGTGTACTCAGGAAAAAAACAAAGATTTCCCATGGTAGTTTTTTCTTCTATAGAAGCTGCACTTTCCACACTAAAGTCGTAAAGAAAATTCTGACCAGCTGCCTTGGCCAAATAGCAGCCTACAGCTTTTGTTCATGACTCTAAATTTCAAGTGCTATAAACATCAACTTTATGTTGGAAGATTATATCACTGTAAAATTCTAGTTAAAGACAACAAGAATTGAGAGTGTTCAGACTAGACCTTTTAATTTTAGATTAGCCAAATCATCAATCTGAACATAGAAACACATCAAATAAATAAAGCAAAGATGAAGAATTGTCTATAAGAAATACTCTGCCATTTATTCAAAACAGACCAAGCGGAACACCTGCCTCTTTAATACAGAACAGTAGTTGGGGCAGCGCTATTAGGGGAAATTGATTTCAGCAGAGATGGTCTTGCAAAAATAAGCTATTTCCAAAAAACTCATATGGAACCACTTGTTATTCCCTCCTCTTCTCAAATCTGCTTCAGGGAAAAATCTTTCAGGAGCAAGAGCTTAAACATCACTACCTTGTGTCTGCTCCCAACAGAAAGTTTCATGCTTTATCTCTGATTAAAGGATGTGTTCATCAGGTTCATACAAACACCCTGTTTCAAGGCTTCTTTCTTTTGTTGCCAGTGTTCCTCATGTTATTCCTCACCTCTCGTAGCACAGGTAATCACCTGACATGTATTGCTTCCACATTCATTTTAAAGAGCACCAGAAGCAACAGAAAAAATAAACAGTCAAAGCCTTTGAAAGCAGAATTATTATTGAAGGTTAGAATTCCATTGTAGTTCTTTAAACAGAGGTACTTCTGCCTATTGGAAAGGGTTTTTTTTTAACCTTTAGGTCCAATTCTGTAACGAGCCAATGAGGGCCATATTCCCAGTCATTACTGTTTGCAGCACCATTGAGTTAGTTTTCAGTTGCAGGCAAAGGCGTTCAGTATCTTGCAGGATCAAATATTTTTTATTGTCGTGTAAACTTAACTGTTGTATAATTTTGAGTAGGAAATCAAACCTGAAGGCAGGAAGACAAAAACTTTCTACTTTGATGAAAAAAAAAAAAAAACAAAACTCTGGCCTTGGAAAAGAAAATCAAGCTGACTCTTGCCATAAAGTTTCAAGTAACAAAAGTTCATAGCTTAGATTTGCTTGGGCTTCCTGTTGCAGCCATCAGGAAATCATTACAGCTACTTATAGATAAAAGAGAAATAAAACAAGGCTTCTTCCATTCCTATTCTGTATTTCCTCTATATATCATACATTATATTAGAGGCCGTTTTTCTATATTTTCTATTTTTTCTATGTAAGCTTCCATTGCAAAAAGTCTCTATCTTAGTGTAAGTGGATGCTGCCAGAAAAAAGAACAAGAAGACCACAAAGGCTTGGAAACTTCAGTCATTGCCAGTGCAGGAAGGAGCAACAGAGCATTTTAGTGCAAAATTACACATGTAGTCATGTGTAACTTATTTTTGTAAGTTTTTAATTTTATAAGTTTATTGAGGGATAAAGAGTTTATTTTATCTACCTAGTGCTGCCTGAAGCACTACAGTCGCCCCAGGGAAGGCGTGCAAAAGGCCAGCACTGTGAAGCAGAGGGCATTGCCTTTCTGATGGAAATCGTTTGAGAGTCGCTGATATAAAGCAGCACAGATGAACACATAAGCAGAAATGCATCTACCATGCTCTACTGCAATACTGCATATGGCTTGTGCATTGCCTCAGAGACATTATTATCTCTGAGTCTGGGTGAAAAACAGGGTGTTTTGGCACACAGAGGAGGGCTTCTCTGACAGGAGAGGGGGTGCTTTTAGTTTCTGAACTTGGATTTCCTTCCTGTGCTTGCTTTCCTGGACCACAGGCAACCCAGGGCTGAGTGTGGTAGCTTTTAGCAATGAAAGAGGAGTCCCTCCTTTCTAAATCAAATAGATTTTTCTCTATCAAATTGGCTGTGTCACAGCACATCACTAGAAATTTAAATGACACTGTGCTTCTTAGAAAAACAGGGCCTTTGCTTTTGCTTAACTGTCTGATTTGTAATAGGGGGATGAAAAATAAAATAAAGACTACATTCATTAACCTTCTCTGAGATTAACTTGGCATGGACCCCCACAGTTGTCAGTACAAATATATCTAAATAAAAAATATAGAGATAGATAGATAGATTTAGATATACATTTACTACTATTATTGTTTCATTCCTAGCTAAATAGCTATGAAGAATAAAACTTATCCTATTAAATGATGATCCCTTTATTAGTTTAGTTTCTGATTCCATGCCAGTGATTTATCTCCAAAACCAACAAGTAGCACCATTATCGTTGTTATTCTTGCAATTATCAGGAAAGTTTTACTAGGCAGTGGATTTTTACTAAGCATAGCAAAACTTCAGGAAAGCAGCACGTGTTTTCTTTAAGTATTTGAACTTAACAACTTGATTATAATCTGCTGAATACAAACCACATGCAGTAGATCACATCAATACACGCCCTGTGAACACTTGGGAGGTGAGAAGCCCTTAGCAGCACCACCTTGGTGACTCATAAACCCAACCAGTCCCTGCAAAGATGTCTTGGTGTCTTCATCCTTTGCCCACCCAGGCGGTACAGATGTCTCGCGCTGCCACACGCTTGTGGTCTCTTGCCAACGCACATGCAAGTTAACTGAGCTCATTCTGGCACCTAGCCCCGCCACTGCCACCCACTTTTCTCTTATAACAGGTTTCCTGCTGACTAATTGGCACCAAAAAGGATGCTGTGGGAATGATGATCCACCACCCTCTCCTCCTTCGATTGCTAGACAATTAAAAATTATAAAATATTCCACTTGGCCCAAATGGCCGATTATTCTGAACCTACTCACTGATTGCGTACTCATGGTGTTAAGCCACAGGAATATGCTCCTCCACAAAGTGCAGTGAGCTTTGTGTCGTTCAGATAAGCCACATCTTTACTGGTCTTTGTAAAGACCAGTAAAGTCATTTTCCACTTGCTGCATTTCACAATGTAAGGATATTCATCACAGTTCATTACTATTCTTTTCAGTCAGTCACTATCAAAACTGAGCTCTCTGCAAAAGGACAAAGGTAGCTTGGGGCAAAAACGGCTCTTTTTAATCATGGAAACTCAACTAGAGAAATACTCTGGCTAACACAAAGTTCTCCCATGAAGAATTCTTCCCTTGAAAGAAAAATTCCATCCTACAGTGTGCCCTTCTGACACCATTTACCAAAAAAATCTTAAATTCTGTCTAAACAACTTCCAAGACTGTGTCATCACAGTATTTATTGCACCATTTTAGCCTCAGCTAAACATGAAATGCTAACAAAACTTCTACCTTCAGTTAGAGCAATAAAAGTCCAGGGGAGAATGAATCGTTGTAGCTACTGTGGGCTTTTTTCTTTTTCTTTTTTTTTAACATGATCAGATATTCAGTATATCCAGACTACCCATCACTAATATATATTCCCTTGAACTGGATTGTTAAGCAGCTAAAAGAAAAATTTCATAAATCACACCTTTCTTCTCCCACTATATATTTTATATATAATGTCTTTCAACTAGATTTCCAATGCACACATGTAAAGAAAGATAAAACAACTCTGGAGACAGAATTCAGATCAATGAAGGTTTTATATTCTTGAAGCTGTATTTTCCAATCATGGGGACTGAAACTTCAAAGGAAGAAACCATTTTAAGAAGCAAACAACATTACATTCATTTTCATTTTTACCTCAAGAAGTGCTGGCACTGAACTCAGCATAGTTCTATGGAAATATTCAACTGCTGCCCTTCTTTTCCAGTCTAATAGTCACAGAGAAAAGCATTTTAAACACTTTACATTATTCTATTTGCTCTTTATTTGTAAAATGCCCTAGCAAAAGATGGATGAGCATCAAAAGAGCTGTTGTCAGATATCGATCCAATTACACAGATTCATGTTAACACAGAGTAACTCACCCGACACGTCACAGGATAAGTGCGCAGATGGAGCTAAAACACAAAGTCACAGTTTATGGAGTTGTCAGACAAGTTCTTTCTATCAATATTGACATGATTCCCTGCTCTAAGCAGACAAGAATTTCCTATGAAATATTTCGTAAATAGCGTAAGAAATACTTTCCTTCCTTTAAGTTTGATTTACTAAGTCAAAGTCAGTTACACACTGCCGAACTTGCAGCTTTTCATAACAATCTGGGGTGATTTTCTCAGTCTTTTTAATCAGTGCAGGAAGGATACCATCTCTTACTGTATGATAATCCCTTCATTCATAGCACAGTAGCACTGCATTTTAAGTCAAACCATCAGAGATGTATTCTCTTCTTAGGAACAGAGTTTAGTCTTCCTGAACAGGAAGGTAGGTATTTGCATCTAAGAGCAGATTTTGGCTTTTAGGCAAAAAACAGTCTTCTCAATCCAAATCAGATAGAGCTGGTTTTCTACAATTAAACTTCAACAGAGGGAAATACGTTGCTTTTGTTCTAAGATGTTTCTGTTTGTTATAGGTACAAAGCACACCTCTCTACCATTGAACAAATGTACAAATAATTGAACAATGAATTAAATATTAATGTTTTCATGTTGTAAACACATAAACACCTACTTACCTTTATTTGGGTAATTGTAGCTAAAGTCAACTTGTGTTTATGCCTTGGTAGGGGTCAAGGCCAAGATTAAAATAGCAGCAAGAAGCTTTTTGGAAGCATAGGCAAGTGTTTTAACTTCATATATTTTTAGTAAGGAGACTAATTAGCCATCCAGACATGCACAAAGCGCACATACTGCTGCTAGAAAGTTGGAGACTAGTGATTAAAAACATTGCTATGGTTGGAACTGCTGAAGCGATGACTTTCAAAGGTTCATTTTTGCTAAATCACAGCCAGCTTTCACTGAGACAATCAGTAGTACTTATTATACTCATTAAGGCCTTTCTTCAAATCAGCTTTTCAAGCTTTGGCCCCATGTGGCTTTGGCACCACCAGATGTTCAGATAAAAATCTCAGGGCTCGTTTGCTCATTTTTGTTTTTGTTTAGGATACTTCCTCCTTCCTCCCTTCTCACATGTCAAGATGTTGTAACTGTATTTCTTTTCTGCTCGAACGTTTCAAAAATAATTCAAGCTCAGGCACAGCCCACGCGTGCAGCTTCAGGCTGGTGAGAGAAAGCGAGGAGTGAGTCATGATGGAGACATCTGGATGACGGGCTGGAGGGCTCCGGCTGGGGTTATTTCATCTCGCTTCCCAAGCGCTTTTCATCGGTAAATCTCACAGAAGTTTGCAGATGTTGAAAACCGTTATTCACGGCAGAGGAACTGACACGTTAAATGTGCATTAAGTGTCTTTCCCAAGACCTCGTAGCAAGCTGTAGCATTGCAAAGAGTTGAAGCCAGGCAATGTGATTTCCAGTCTCATGCCTTTCTCTCCAGCCTGTCGTTGCTATCCTATACAGCGTTAATGATTATAACGTGTATTTCAGGGCTCTGTAACCGCTGTGCAGCATGCCAGAAGTGTCATGGCTAAGACTCCTAAAGTCAGGCTCTGAAACTGTACACTTAAATAAAAAGTCAGGCTCTTGCCACTGATGTGAAAGCCTTTGCACTCCCTTTTAGGCAAAATAAAATTTAGGAAAAAAAAATCATTTTCTTTAACCTGAGTCTTCACATTCACACTCGGTCTGCTCACCTCTTTTCCCTCATTGTGTCTGTTTCAACCTTCTTGCTCTTTTCTGTAAAGCCTTTACTAGTGGGTAAGTACTCATAGCTGAAATGGTTATCCTCTGTACTGACAGTTCGGGCACCACAGGAAACCCCCTCATTCCCAGCTGCAGCCACCTCCCTGCTCCTTCCTTTTGCCAGCATATCCAATGTTATTGTGAGACAGGCTCCTCCTGGGCTGGCCCAGGAGGATCCCACTGAGATCCTCCTAAAACCCCTTTTCTAACCCTGCACCTGCCCTGGAGCAAGAAGTGATGCAGTTTGCCCTGGAGAATGCAGTCTGGGTCATGGTGCTCCCCTCCTCAGACCTGCAGTTACTCCCCTTTTCTCCTTTTCCTTTCTGGTGTTTTATGTTTGCCCACATCAGAGGGATCTATACTGGGTGCTGTCTGTGGATAGTTCCTGCAAGATCTGTGCTTTCCTCACTGTAAATAATTCCCCAAGCCCCTGGAAATGGTTAACTTGCTTCCCAAGGAGCCCTGAAGATGAGAAAGTGGGACCTAAGAACTGATCTGCAGGTACTTACCAGCTGGGTCAGAAATCCTCTGACTGGATTTGTTTCTCTGCCCCCAAGGACTGCATTCAGCACAGGTCTGTGACAGCACGCTGCCAAAAGTACTCTTTGGTGGATAATAACAAAGACACTGTGATTATGAGATAGTGCAGAGCCCCTTACAGATGTTCTTCCTATTGGCAGCTCCTTCCACACGAGCCGTTTACCCAGTCACTGCATCCTGTGGATCATCATTTTCATGACCTTGTTCCTCTGGAAAAGAAAAAAAAAGAAAGAAAAAAAAAGCATCTTCTCATGTTATTTTCTTTCTTAGTCAGTACCGGATCCAGACTCTCCCCAGTGCTAAAGGAAAGGTTATAAAAACATGGGCTTACAGTGCTTTTAGTCTTTATTAAGGCATGCAAGGGGATGCATCAGCTGCATGGCAGACATGGAAGAAGCAAAGACAAGATGGGACTCTTGTGTTTATACCTATGCAGACTTTCCTGAAGAACCTGAAAATGTCATTCATATGCAAAATAGAGAGGGGTTATTGGTTACAAATATAAACTCTACAAAAGTAAAAGTTTTGCATATCTTTTCATACTCCTCTGAAGCAGGCTATAGCTGTTTGTAGCAGTATTTTTTGAAATGAAAAATTAAGTGTATAGAGCTCATTCCCTAAGATTTGCAGCAATATTTCCATCATCTTTGATCTTTTCTAAAAATCATTTATAATGGAATGTCAGAAAATTTGAAAGACGAAAAGATATCCTCTTAAAGGCAATCCATTAAAATGGGCTAAAATCACCTCTTGGACAGAAAGATATCAAGCTGGAGCATCTACTCCCCAAAGTGAGAGCATAATATTTGCATTTATGCACATATCACTGACAACAGAATTTAGACTAACATTTTTTTCTAAAGGTCTTGGCACAGAGAGGAGACAGAGATAACACAGTTTTGCTATCTTGATATATTTTACAGGTGAGGAAGCTGAAATATGAAGATATCCACTTCTCACCTCACTCAGTAGCCAGAGGAAGGGCACTAGAGAAAGAGCTTGAAGTCCCCCATTTTTCCACCCCCATGAAGCCTCACAAGCCTTTATTTTTCCTCTTCCCAGACGTTATGATCTGTGTGCTCATCCCTGAGGAAAAACACAAAGAACAGCAGGTAAGGCTTGGTTTAATGAGCCCTCAGTGCAAAAGAAGGTATGTCAATAGTAGAGAAACTCCAGACAGAGGAAAAGTAGAGTACAAAATCAAAATGCTACCTTGGAATATAAAGATCTAGATGCTCTATATCCAATATAAGACACTTTTTAAAAAATACTGTAATATGGCAGTAACTATTCTGTGCTGTACAAATGTTATCTTCACAAGTTTCAGTGGGATTTTCTTTTCTTCCACGGTCAGCTGAAGACGCTCACATTATTAGGAAAGAGTGTCAGGAAACGCATATAAATGTTATTGTGAGAGGAAACCTGTTTCAACTCCCATGATTACAGTTTAAAACAGCTGCACCCCAAGAGAACAATGGAGAGATTTATTTCTCTTATAAGTCTCAGTGTTATAAAGGAAAAAAAAATAAATAAAAAAGCCTGGATTCTGTGAACAGAAAAGAGAGAGAAAAGGGGAGAGCACAAGAGTAAGGATGCACATGTATTTATGAAAATAAAAAATATATATAATACTGCTTAATATTTAACTCATTTCTTTTTTTTTTTCCATTCAGAAAATAATCTCATCCCCCCCACCCAATATTCTAAGTGAAATAATGAATTTTAAAAAAAGACATAGTCTATATGCTTGGTATAGGCATCTACTAGGGAGGTGTGTTGAGAGCACAAAAACTGAGCACCAATATAGCAGGTCCATCCGTGTTTGCTGGGCACATTACAGACCCTTTGCAAGTCTTGGTCCTAAGCAATGATTTCCTTTTCTTCCAAGTGGCATCCCACAGTATCATTACGTCTTATTTTCAGTTGGTATTTCTGCTATGGGACGAGAAAGCTGGTGTTAGTGAAAATCCAGCTGCATGCCAGTGGGGTGGACCTGGGTCACAGGAAAAAGAAGATCTGTTTCGAGCCCTGTGAATAAATTCTTGGGCAAAACTCAGCATTCAGTTTGCCTCCTGCGTCTGCTTCCTATTCACAATCACTGATGCCACCAAACTGGTTTTGAAGGGCTGGTGTTTCGTTTCAGGGACCCGTCTTTCAGACACCCTCCACAAAATGGCACATTGCCTTTGCAGGCAGCCAGGCAAAGCGAGAGCAGATGGAAAATCACATTCATTTCAGCCACCATCTCATGACTGCAAGAAACATCCTACCCCCGGACTGCTGTTTTACAGCTGAAATGAACAAGTCTGCTCCTCAGCTGAAAAAACAACAAAAAAGAAAGAATGGCCATTAATGTGCATTCTGAAAAAAACAAAACAGAAGGAAGCTGAGGAAAAAAAAACAATAAAAAGCAAAGCCCATCCATCAGAAACAAACTCTGAGCAATAGTACAGCCTACCAGCTCCCTGCAGCCTTCCTACATTTCACTAACATAACCACTGTGTATTTAAACTGCTCCTGTTGCTCTGCAAGGTTCTTTTTTCAGCCTTGAGAGAGATAAATAGTAATATTTTATGAGACCTAGAAAGTATTGCTCAGTTACATCCTCAAATCCTGAAATAGAAGACAAAATCCACTCCAATTCCATGCAACTGGTGTTTTTCTTTTTTTTCTTTTTTTTTTTTGTTGTTGTTTGTTTGTTTGTTTCCAGACAATTTAGCATTTCTTGATTGCCTGACCTAAAGTACCTGTATCATGGTATTCTCTGCTATGTATTTTTATTTTTCTGTTCAGAAACATTAGCCTTAGAAAGTGGGAAATGATAAAAATTTTACTTATAGTAGAGTGCTCAGCCAGGAAACTTAGGCTTTATTTCCATTCCATGAATGTAAATCCCTCTGGCCAATCCCTTGATCTCTCCGTATTTCATTTTCCCATACTGTAAACAGAGAATCTACTATTTTAAATGTCTGTAAGAAGTAACAATGTACATTTCTATGCACAAATACAAATTATTATTGGAAGTATAGTCAGATTTCACCTTCTCTTATTAGAGACTATAAATCAGGATTTGATAGACAGGTATCTGCATGCCATTTTGCTCTTCAAGCTGGAAGAAAGCAACACAGTTAAGTATTTCAGAACCGGGTTTCCTTTCCCTAAGCAAAGGAGCAATCATGGATTCATTGAAATGATTATTTTTTTAATAGTAATTTTGAAAAAAAAAACCTGTATTACTGTTTGCACCATTTCATTTGGCATCTTTGGCATCTCTTCCTGGTGTGATTCACCTTATCCCAATTCTCAGAAACTTTCAGCAATGTGTTCAAGTCAATATGTCCAAAAAATGTAGCTACTTTTGACTACCCTTTTCATCTCCTTTTTTTTTTTTTTTTTTTTTTTTGCCATCCTACTGGATTCTGCAATGCTCCTAATATTCAGACATTCCAACTTCAAGCAAATGTTTTCCATTCTTCTTCATACACAAGACACCAGTAAGCATGATGCAATTTTTCAGACCATCCACATTAGCAGCTCTCACTTGAGCTAAAGACGCACTAAACATTGGGTTGATAAGCACAGTGCAAGGGAGGATTACACTGGTTCTTTGGGGCCAAAGGAAAAAGGAGTCACAAAGTCATTTTATCTTGAATGAATAAATAAACATCAGCTTATGAATTCTTTCCTAGCCTCCTGTTTACTGGAAGAATTACTTGGTAACCTATAAGCTACAGCAAAATGTTTAAGGCGAAGAAAGAGAAATGTGGAGGAACCAGGCTAGCGAGGCCTACCAAGAACTGTTCAGCTGTGCAATATAGGCAGATCGACAAGCTGAAGATAATCTAGCAACTTCAGTAATGGATGAGAGAGAAAACTACCATTGTTAAAGTCACTGGCAGTAAATAGACTGCAGAAAAGGAAAGTTAGCTTGGCTATGCCAGGGAGGAGGAAGATAAATAAGCCTTCCCCTTGCCCTGATGTTTTTTTGCAGACTCTTGTCGGTGTGTAAGAGAGTGTTACCTAACTGGGAAGCCCTACCATCAATGTCAGGTTCTTCCAAAAGTCTGGCCCACTAGAAGATTTGCAGAGCAGAAAAAGGTAATTTGCAAAGATCATCAGTTTGACTCTTTACACCCTCTGGACTTGAACTGTAAGACAACCAGCTTGTGGGGTTTATGCAGAGAGGTCTTCCTTTGCCCTGATACACACCAGTTGGTGGATGCCAAAGAATTCAGGCATGCTGGGATTTTTCTCTTCTTCTCAGACTTTTTCCTCTAAAGCTAACTGAGGTGCTATCATATCCAGTTATGAACACAGGGAAAGATCTCTCATTGCAGCTAGGCAGGAGAAGGGGACAGCTATAAATGCCTTTCTGTTGGTGCCCTTGTTTTACTAAGAACATGTGATTAGTTTTCTTATCAACTAGTTTCTACTAAGTGAGTTGGCAGGTGACCCTCACGCAGAAGAGAGGGCAATTAGGGCTAAGGCCCTTGGTTTGCTGTGTTCCTCTTTGGGAAGAGAGGCATGTAGAGGGCAGGCATTCAGGTGGTGAGGAGAGATGAGGTGCTGCACAGCGAGAAGGTGCAGGAGGAAGAGCAGTGATCATACAGCTGATGAGCAAGTAAGGAAACCATGGGTTTCTCAGAAAAATGTCCTGCAGGGTCAAACCCCAAATGCTCTGTGCTGTCCCTCCAGGAGCACTCCCAAGGTGTATATTGCAATGCCTTAATGTGGGGATAGGTGTAGTGCAAGAAACACACACAGCCCCCAAGATGAAGATTTTCTCCTAATCTCACACAAGAAAAATAGTGATCAGGGGAATTATTTTCTGATTTCACTGGGGATGGACTGCTTTTGGATTACTGCCAACCTGCTCAAAGTTATGTTGCTCCACATACCCCAACTGACTTAGTTACATTAGCTCAAATAAGTAAATAAATAAATAGCAGCTTAGGAGAGAAATTGAAGACACAGTAGAATAATAATAATCATGCTTTCTGTTATTGTTCACACAAATCAGCCAATCCTGAATCCATCAGGTGAGAAAAAGACAATAATTATTTATTTTCCAGGGAAAGGAAACACACCCTTTGTGTGTTTTTTTTCTTCTTTTTAATTATGGTGTTTTAATTTTTCTTTGGCATTTTAAATGATTTGTTATAAGCCAAAAAGCAAATAAAACTACTTGATTATGCAAGATATTCTTCTTTGATGGCCAAGTAGCTAAAGACACTTTGCCAGGAGGTACTTAAAGTGCACTGTCTTTTCCTTTCAGGACCTTCTTTCTAGCTCAACTTTGCTTTCTTTCACAATGATTTCATTTTCTTCTTGAGTGGCCTCGAGTTGTAAGAACTAAAAAAAAAAACTTCTGCAACTCCTTGCTTTCTACAAAAAAAAAGATCATTTTGACAAGATGGACATAGGTATGTTCCTTCTGCTTGCTAATTTGGCACCTCTCCTCTTGAATTCATCAGGCAAGAAAGTCAAGCAGCAGTTAGTTTAAAGAAATGCTTATCCTAAAGCAGGCCCAACCTGTGCAGGTGGCATCTGCAGAAGCATCAAGTCACTCTGAAACCAGTAGAAATAAAGTTCAAAACAAGCACAACTTCCCAAGTCCCTGCTTCAATCATGCAAAGATTTTTACTGCAATGCAACTGTGAGGAACAAAAGAACTACACAAGTGCTCTTTTTGCTGTTAGTCACACAAATAATATTTACACAAAGAGGAAATTCCCACATGAGCATTGCTATATAAATACAGCTTGAAGTATTAGGATGCAAATAACTGTTTTAAAGGCCAGATGCTTATGGGTTACACTAAGGAATTTGGACACAATTATTCCTCGTTAGTCAATATAAACCACAGGGTGAATATGGGATAGATGATTACAGACCATACACACAGGGAAGACACAAATGTTAGGTACTCCTCCTCCGAAAATATAACATTTTAACCCTTAGGTATGGTTTCCTGTCAAATATCCGGTTTTGGAATCAGGAAATGAATAACCCTCTCAACACCATATTTTCCTCACCAGTAAGAATGCAGGATTTGCTTTGAGAGACAATTTCAGTGAAAGGGGTTTTATTGTCACCATAGGCATTCATGGTTGGAACAATTTAAATAATATTTTCATGACATGGAGAAAAAGGCATCATGTTCTGTGTTTTGGGGAAAAAGAGCCACAAAATACACCAAAACTCATCACTCAACTCTAAGCTAATAAAAGGTAGAAAAAGCATTGCAGCCAGCAGCTCAGAGATATTACCAGTAACAGGCCAAGAAATTTATTACCTATTTCATGAGGGCTAGTTCACTGAGAATCCTGTTGAAAACAGTGTCACAGCTCCAGCTTCTGATCCGAGTGGTTTTGCCTGGCAATGAGAACCTTCAGATGTATTTTTTCCAGAATGTCTGCTTTAGATTCAAATCCCAGGCTTCCCCTTAGGGCATCTGAGATGGGACTGCACCTCGCCTGCACATGAAGAAGGTCATCCCCAGGTTTCGCGGGCAGACGAAGGGTTCCCTTCACCCTTCCTGGCCATGAGGGTAACACACATTGAGCTCAGGGAGCTTTTCTATCACTTGACACCAGAAACAAAAGGATAATGTAAATGCTTAAAAATACACAGTTTCTCTCCTAGCACAGATGGACTGAAAAACAATCGCTCATTTATTCTCAAAAATATTCCAAGGAATTCCTTTGTTATCTTTCTAAATAAGATAAGTAAATATTTACTTACCCTATCTTTCCCCCGATTTCTCCTCCAAGTTCCTGGGGAGCATGACAGTGTACAATACGAGAACTGCATTGCTAAACCTACAGTGACCACAACAAATGGAGTTAAACTTGCTGGAGTGTTTTCATTATAAACCTCTGCTTTCAATTAGACCCAACTTTCTACACTTTTTACCTTTTAATCTGAAATTTCCCAGGCTTGCTTCCTGTCTTAGTACCATGTATTTAGAAAATCAGTAGGGAAAGTGAATAAAGCAAAATCAATGCAAAGTGTTTGAACAAAACGGAAGTAGAAAACACTGTGCCCTTACCTCAATCACAAGAAATGGTTGCGGATTTAGTTTGCTCAAATTCTGGAAAAAAAAAAGGCACAAAAACATAGCGTAAAAGTTAATAGAAGTGGACAGTTTCAGTGAGTGTTAATAGGGGATAAGCATCAGCAGTGCCTGCCTTGACAAGCTCTGCTCATCCCAGATGCCAACGTTCTTGTCCCATCAGCAATGTTCACCTCCTCTTGCTGCTCAGAGAATACCAGAGATCAGCTGCGCTGATGATTATGGAGGTCTCATTGCCTCACATGTCTCCTATCCCTCACAGCTCCTTCACTGAAGCTGCTAGCAGAGGTGCCAGCTGGTTGGATGGGTTTGGTGGCTGCAGCCCTTATCAGACAGCCCAGACAGACATCTGGCTGAAGAAGGCCATTTTGCTTTTCAGCATGGGGTGTTAGGGATAGGAAGAAGGGCTTCTTTAAACACAGTAGTAATAAGAGGAAAGGAAAATTAGGTAAAATGTGGGCCCACTGATGAATGAGAACATACATAGAAGGCAGTTACTGAATGCCTTCTTTGCTTCACTGTTTATTAATAAGGCCAGGCCTCAGGAATCCTGGAGCCTGGAAACAAGAGAGGAAGCCTTCAGGAAGGAGGACTGCACAGGCTGGGCCTTCACTGAGGATGAAAAGGTCATTTAGGCAAACCTGATACCCACAAATCCATCAGCCCCAATGGGATGCACCCGTAAGTGCTGAGGGAGCTGGCAGATGTCATTGCTAAACCACTCTCAGTCATCTTTGAAAAGATACAGAGAATAAGAGAGGTGTCTGAGGACTGGAAAAAGTATAATATTACTCCAGTCTTCAAAAAAGACAATAAGAAGGACCCACGTAACTACAGGCCAGTCAAACTCCCCTCTATCCCTGGAAAACTGATGGAACAGCTTATCCTGGATGCCATTTCTAAGCATGTGAAGAATAAGAAGGTGATCAGCAGTAGTCAGCATGGATTCACCAACAGGAAATCATGTTTAACCAATCTGATAGCCTTCTATGAAGGAATGAGTGGCTGGGCAGATGAGGGGAGAGCAGTGGGTGTTGCCTACCTTGATTTCAGCAAGGCTTTTGACACTGCCTCCCATAACTTCCTCATAGATAAGCTCAGAAAGTGTCGGCCAGATGAGTTGTCTGCAAGGTGTATTGAGAACTGGCTGAATAGCAGAGCTCAAAGGGATGGTGATCAGCGATGCAGTCTAGTTGGAGGCCTGTAGCTGGTGGTGATCCCACGAGTTAGTACGGGGTCCGATCCTGTTCAGTTTATTCATCAATGACCTGGATGAAGGGATAGAGCACACCTTTAGCAACTTGACTGGTGATACAGAACTGATAGACTAGAGGGTTTTCTTGTCATTCAGAAGGACCTCCACATAATGGAGAAATGGCAGACAGCATGAAGTTCAACAAAGGCAAGTGCAGGGTCCTGCAGCTAGCAGGGAAAAACCTCATGTACCAGTACAGGCTGAGGGTTGACCATCTGGAGAGCAGCTCTACAGAGAATGACCTAGGAGTCCTGGTGGACAACATGCTGAGCATGAGCCAGCAATATGCCCTTGTGGTCAAGAAGGTCGACAGTCTCCTGGGGTCATTGCCAGGAAGGTCAAGAGAGCTGATCCTCCCTCTCTACTCAGACCTGGTGAAGCCACATCTGGAGTGCTGGGTCCCAACTACTCCAACTCCTGGAGAAAGTTGAGCATAGGGATGCAAAGATGATTAGGGACCTGGAGCATAATCCTGGAGCCTACAAGGAGAGGCTGAGAGAGCTAGGACTGTTTAGCCTGTAGAGAAGACTGAGGAGGGAGGAATCTTATCAGCATATATAAGAAGCAAGGGTTTAAAGACGATGACACCAAACTCTTTTCACTAGTGCCCAGCAATAGGACATGAGCAAACTGAAATACAGGAAGGTCCATCCAAACATGAGGAAAAACTTATTGACTGTGAGGGTGAGAGAACTCTGGCAGAGGCTGCCCAAAGAGGTTGTGGAGTCTCCTCCGGAGATCCTTGACACTCACCTGAACACTACCCTATGCAATGTGCTCTGGGTGACCCTGCTTGTGCAGGGGGATAGCACTAGATGATCTCCAGAGGAGCATTCCAAATTCAATTCTTCTGCGTTTCTGTGATTCTGTGACTACAGATGGGTTGATGGGTTATTTCAGCTCTTCTTAACTGCTGGAAAGGCCATCTGTCCAAAGCAATGAGCAACATAAAAAGGGCTTTTAGCTCATTAACAATTCCCTGAACTACCCAGACCACTTTTTCCTCCTTCCTTGTATTAATGGAAAGGATGTACGGCTCACATAATAGTGGAGCACTGTGCATTTGCAATGAAGGACATTATAATTCTGCCATGGACAGATATACATGAGGAAGAAAAAAAAAAGTTCATTGCATGGACAAACAAACTTTTCTTGGCCCATAGATCTACTCAATATTACATATGAGAAGAGGAGCAGAAACACTATAGACATGCATCAACTAGTCATTAAGAAATTTAGTAAAATAAAAACTGGATAAAATCTTTTCAAAACGAATGTGAATCAAACCTGTTTCTACAGTTGAGGATTATTTATGTGGCATCCCTCAAGTCAACACTGCTTATTTGCAAATCCTGTTGTTCACAGATGATCAGAAATTCACTAACAGTATTTTCCCCCCAGCAGAAAATGCCAGTTGATCAAGAGTGCAAGATTTTACAGAAACATTTCATTCTTGCATTGTTTCACATAGAGCGGAAGAAAAGAAGGGGAAGAAATTTTCCGAGAACGTTCTCTTTGGATATCTCTAGAATAGAGTAATTTGACTTTTCACTTTGAAAAAAATAGTTTCACTGTAAGAATTTATTTGCAGTGTTGACATTAAAACCATTTGTTTCAATGACACATAGGATTAAGATTTTGCTTTAAGAGAAATTTCAATATTTTGCTTTAAGCTTGTATAATTTGCCACCAAACAGAAAGTCTGACTCCTGTTTGGTTGTTGTGGTCATTGACTAATTTCTGGTGGTATCAACTGTAAAAAGATATCATTTCGTGAATGACTGAACTAAATTTCAATGTATCACTGGATAAAACTAAGTTAAAAAATATCCCACATTGTATTCATATGATGTAACATACAATCACATGCCTGTGAATGCTAGAGAGCTAAAATATTTCTTTTCCTTTATTATAAGGCCCATAAAATTGTTTTTCATGGTGATATCTCATTGCATAAATGAGATATGCAATGCCCATTTGTGGCAATGACACATTTCCACGAGTTAAAATAATGTTACTTCTATGAATGCCCTGAAATAACAGCACAAAAATGGGAGCCTGACATGAAATCTGAAGTCTGTAACAACCTCAAAGTCAATGGAATGTACTGAAAGGACCTGGTGGACAACACTTAAAATGCTTCCTAGCAACACGTAAAAACACAGACCCTCCACAGAACAATGTTTTTAATTCACTGATTTGGAAAAAGAGGGTAAGTCATTCTGAGAACAAGATGGTGAAAAAAGTCACACAGAACAAGATGCATGAGCTTCTGCTTGCAATTATGGCTTCATTTGCTTTTTGTTTTCTGTTGCATATACAGCAGTCAGTCTTAAAATTTACCAGCCTTTTTGGATAAATAAACAGTTACCCTGCTACTTCCTTCTATTTACTTCAAATATTTGATGACGAGCACATCCTATTAATTAGAACAGAAAGACGACAACACCTGATGCGAAAGAGAACTTACACAGTTAGTATTGTGGCAGCTGAACTAGCACATCCTCCCACTGCAACCTCTTGAGTGTCTGTGGTTTGGGAGAGACATTGCACCCACAGAGGGCCCTGGGACAACGGCTGGGCATCAGTACATGTCAGTAAAACAAATCAAAATCATCTGACAAAGAAATTCCTAGAAGACCAACCTGTCAACCTAATGTTGGACATCATGCCATGAGCCAAGGTTCAAGTGGGTTTTTGAAGATTTAGGTGATCATTCCTATGGACGGATCTATTGCAGGGAAATAGAAGCATAGAAGATAAATTGGCATATACCCGTGGACTTCAGGATAATAAATAACTTGTAATACAATAGAAATAGATCAGCCAATGTCCAAGGAAAACCTGTATCAAGTAATTAATTATCCACTAAGGAAGCATCATTCAAAGTGATATTGCCCGTGAGTCTTCACCACTTACAAAGTAATTTTTTTGTCCCTTCTTCACCAGTTATTTTTTATATTCCCTACTAAATTGGTTTGTTTTCACTTTCAGTACATTTGAAACTAGCCAAAGATTAAGCACTTCCATAAATTAAGACAGGAGAGTAAATGAAAATAGCAACAAAAGTAATTCAAGGAGTTCTGTATTCATTCATATTTATTCAACGTTTGTTAACATATATCACACAACCTGTGAGAGACACACTGATCTCATTGTAAGACTATATCCCAAGGCCATCATGTACCAACACAGGACCTGGATGTCAGAAGATCTAGATTTGGAAACCTTGTAGGCAGAAAGTATCATGAACAGGGCATGCAGACAGTAGATTGGAAAAGACTACAATTTGGGGGGCTTTTTTAAATTATTTTTTTCTCAAGAAGAGGAATGCATGTGCCTTTGTAGCAAAGAGATTCATTCACCTTTTGAAGCCATGCTGTAATCTGACAAAAAGGCTGGTCACAAAGAATGAGAAAAGGTGAAACTCAGATGACTATAGGGCATTACTTTCTAAAGGCCATAAAAGGTTTAATCATGATTAAGCCTAAATTAACCATAACTAAATTCTTCTCTGTTTTATTAGATTTTTTCTTATTGATCCAAACAAAGAGTTGAAGCCATTCTTGAATTTATGTGCTCCATTAAGCAAATTATGCTGATTTTAAGAAGATAGAGGAAGCAAAGAGAAGGAAGAGGGTTACATGACACTAACAGAATTAAGTCAATGTTTTTAACATGTAATATCTAAAGTTTTATCAAAAATAATCAAACTTTTCCATTCTATTTCACGTTTCCATCACAAAGTGATAATTTTGCCAGACTGAAATTTAGCCCAAGGGAGAATTTACTTCCAACACCACAAAAAATGAATCATTTTACCACTGAAAGTCTCAATACAATTATACTTTTAAAGTTCACTGAAGTTCAAAGGATCCTACAAGCTTTCAGTTCCCTCTGTTAACTTTATGTGTGTGTGTGCCAATACTTTCACTAAACATTTTTCCAAGACAGAAAGGGAAGTAGGGGCTGAGGTCTAGACTTTGTCTGTAATTATTATTGAATAATATTCCTGCTTTTTTGAAAAAAAAAAAGTTAAATAATGTAACATGAATATCTTTTTCTCCTATACAGGCAATCTCAGCTTTCCTGTGACTCCCAACTAAAAAAGCACATTCGAAAACATCTATAGCTTTCTGTAATTTCATGCTGTATCTCAGAAATAATAGTAACAACTTAAGTCTATATCAACAACTATCAGAGAAGGTCTATGAAAAACATGTATATTATTTATCTCTGTGCATCTGCTGATTGCACTGAATACAGAGGCCTAAGAAGGCACCAGCTATCAACATTTTTCCAGTACACAATACTACAAAAAATTATTCTAAAAGTAGAATTTCTGGAATAGATTTGATGGAAGTGAAGGACATGGCTTACTTCATGTGGCAGTTAAGGTTACATTGGTATCCGCAAAGGGGAGAGAATATGCTCATTTTTAAATAATTTCTCACGGAAAAATGGGCCTAATGTATATTGGCTTGATGTTTTTATAAGTGCATGAGAGAAATCTTTATAGCACAACATTTTCTGTCCTTTCAGTAAAATTTCTTTTCAGGGTGAAAAAAAATAAGAGCAAAAGTAAAGATGCAAGTACATATCTTCCTTCAATTAGATATTTTGAATGCCTGGTAGGAAATGCTCCTTGTGAACAGATTTTATTTTCTAAGAGATAAACCATTTAAGTTGAAAGCAGGTGGTTATGTGAGCCAGTTGGCCTTACAAAGGAAGTTAATGATCCCCATGAAGTGCTACCGATCCTTTCCTCTTTATTTCATCATTATCTCTAAACAGAGAGAAATTTTGCTCTGCCCCTTTGTGACACGTTTGCTGTGAGATAGAAGACAGAGAAGTGTAAGAACCTGTGAAAACTCCCTGTCCTAATCCAATGTGCAAAAGGACAACCTAATGCTTATAGATAAATAAAATGCATATTTATCTCTAAAAAAGATCTACACTTGCAGCTTATTTCCTTGTGGGACTTTCCTCATGGAGGAGGCTCCCAGACATGTTTCTTCTATGGAACGAGCTATTCCACGAGTGAAATCGTCACGAGGATGCAGTGCAGATGTTTCTTCAGGTCACTCCCACAAGGTCTGTCTGATGGGTGGGCAGCTGCCATGCCGAAATCACACCGCCCCTCACTGTCCCACCTGCCTCCATGGACTAATTTGTTATTATTTCCCACCTCAGTGCTCCAGGCTGAGAACCAGGGCTCCTCAGGGCACCCAAGGATGCCTGGGCCTCTCCGTCCCACACATTGCTGTCCGCTGTGCCCATCAGACCCTCCAGGTGTACCCAGGTGTGCCCAGCTACCTTCCCCAGCAGGGGTGAGCTTTGGAGGGCAGGCAGGGGAGCAGGGAAAGCCCTTGCAGCCTCCAAGATTGCAGCTTTCCCTTGGGATCAGGAGAGTTCCCGTTACGCCCTGCCTCAAAGACTATTTCAAACATCCAAGTCTTTTCCATAAACCAGCAGTAGACCTGAGCCCACACAGTCCCGAGGTGAAAGCTGCAGCCTAGAAAGCACAGCCCTAGCAATGAGGTCTTGGATAATGGTTTCCTTTTCTTGGTACTTCCATGTTCCTCACTTGAAGCTTCTTGTTGAATGGACAAGTGATAAAATAATGACCCTTCTCTGCTTCAAATGTTACATTAAGCATCATTTTAATTACACAGCCCGTGAAAGAATGCCATAGACCACAAGGCAGCTGCACCTGGGATTACAGCCAGTCAAATTTGGTGGCCTTGGTGGCTAGACCCTCTTTTTATCCCAACTCCTCACCCCTGCCCTAATGGCACCAGGTTCCCCTCTGTACTCCACCTGCCCAAAAAGGAGGTCACAGGCATTTCTGAGTTTTTTTTTTCTTGGTTGTCTAGATCTACAGAAGTGAATCAGGACAAGGTCAGGGTTGCTGTGTAAGCACCACAAAAACCTCCACTAATACTATGCAGTTTTGGGGTACGGTTCAGCTACAGAGTTTTCCTCAGAGCGGAAGACCAGCAAAGTGCAGCATGTACCTGCCAAGCAGTGCTCTTTCTTTGGCAGCTGTTCATCTCGTGTGTGAAAAGGTCCAAAGGGATTGGGAAATACTCAGCAGCAGCCATAGCCTGACCTCAGGAAGACCATCGTGAGCTGCAGACCATGTGTGGTGCTCTGAGGAAAGCCAAGGAGCTACCTGCAGCCTGCTGAATTTGCTATTGCAGCCACGGGGAGCAGACAGAACTCCTGTTAGTCCCTACAGAGGCAGTTTACTATCAATCGGATGCATGTGAAAAGTTCTGGCTTTCTTCCCAGGTATTTGAGAGAACTTTTGGCTTCCATTTACCATAAAACAAATAGATTGATTTCAGGCAGAATTTTTGACTCGCAGTAAAATCCCTCTCTTGACACACAAATTTTAACCCTCTTTAACAAATGCAGCCTTGAGGCTTTCCCAGTTGGGTTTATATAGCTGGAACAAGAGAATCACTGAGTTAAGTTCCTGAGTTAGCAGGGAAGCTATTCGTGCACCAGTTAAAAATTACCCAAGAGGTACCTAAGTGTCAAAGGGCAGTCAGGGCTGCAGATGCATTTAGCCCTGGCTTCAGGGTGAACATGCTCCGTGCTAAGTGAGGGAGCCCCTGTTCCCAATCTCTGATGCAGTTCCCGGCCCCGGCCCCCAACTCTGCTGGCTCTGGAATCCCCATCCCTGGGGTGGTGTTAAAATAGCTGCTCAACGAGGGACAGAGATTCTTTCCACCCACGCACGTTATCCATCACTTGTAATTACAAAGTTGCCTGTAACTGAAGAAGGGTTTTTTTCACTCGCTTTTTCAGTGCTCTTCCAAATTTTTACAGCTGCACTGTCACAATCGGCATCTGTGACTTTCCTATTTACCGTTAAATTAGAACAGAATTCCCCTAACTGTCAGGATAAGAAACATCATAAAAGAGAATATTAAACACACATACAGCAGCAATGGTAAGAAAGAAAAGACAGAAAAAATAATGAGACTGCATTTGCTAAATGTTTGAAGGTACTTGTGCAGGGTTTATGATGCCATATGAAGTAGAGATATTCAGGTTCCACAGATTTGCAAAAACTGTGATAAACCTGATAATTATTTTAAAAGAAATACACTTTCATCAAGTCCTGAACCATATTTTCTCAGTGAATCTTGCACAAATGGAACCAGTTCTCATTTTCAAGCACTTTGCAAATAAATGATGCAATTTTCCTTGGTGCATGTAGTTGCTTTATGAACTATGAATCAGACTGTACGATGTGTATTAAATGACTGCAAAATAAATTCTGCTCTCATGAAAAAAGTTTAATGTAATGCTGTACTATATTGCCAAGGCCCACAGCAGATTCTATTATGCAATATAACCACCACTAAATATGCCAAATTTCTGTGCATTCATTAGTACCAAGCAAGTGAGCTTATTTCTCAGGTTGCGTTTCTGACAGTTCAGCAGATTAACCCAAGTCCTTTTCCAGTGCCCTTTCTGATCACTAGCACTGAAGCTCAATTCGCTTGTTGCTGCCTGGGGCTGTAGCATGGTTGACACCCTGGCCACGCGTGGGTCCTACCCTGCCGCCGTGCTCAGCCCAGAGACCGGGCAGACAGGGATCCTTCGGGACAGGGAGCACTGAGCAGCCAGCAGCGCGTCTGCTGAAAAATAATTACTGAATAATAACCAGAAAAGTCACACTGGGGCTGGAATGAATATGGGTATTGAAAACGAATGGCTCTAAATTAACAGTACGGAAATCCACGAAGGTGGTGACATTCGTAAGAAATGAGAAAACACGGCAATTGAAGTAGAAAACCCGGGCTTCTATCAAAGTTAAGCTCTAAAGCACAGTATCGGACTGATATCGTTTTAACACGAAGGCTGTGGTCTCCTGTGAGAACAGCTGACTTCTTTAAAATACGTGGTGTTTACGAGGGGCAGGACTCGCAGCTGGTTCACAGACTGCTGTGCCTGGTGAGGGTTACTCAGCTCCCAAAATAGACTAGGATGAGATTTGGCGCCCCTCCTGCTCCTCCGACACAGCTGACCCTTGGCTCCCAGCATTTCCTGCAGCACCAGGACACCCCTTTTCCACCCGGGGACGTGCAGGGCCGGCTGGGTGAGGACGGGCCATGGACACCGCCACAAGCTGCCCACTGGAGCAGGGATGAGCAGTGACAAATCGCTGCTTTCTGCAGCAGTGCAGCCACCTCCGTTCCGCAACTACCAACTAAAGTGCAGCTCCCCCGGTGCGACAGTGGGATCTGCATTTCTGGAGCACTCCCCTCAGCACGAGCCAAAACGACCTTGCACCTCGTGTCAAACTTCAGCAATAAAAAAGAAGAAAAATAAAGGAGGAGAGGGGGAGAAGGGAAAAAGGACAAAAAGGACAAAAAAGTCATTACAGACTTCTCAAGCATGTCTTATGGCCAACGCTGTCTATTCATTTCAGTGCTAACACTTTCACTGACACTACGTGAAATAATTGATCTCTTGTATATGGTTACATTTCAGGTCACTGGCTGCTGTGCGATGTACACTGCGTGAGAAGCAAAACAGAAAATAAGGAAAACCACTAGCAGTGTGGATCACTAAACCACAAAACAAAATAGATTTAATTAATGTGCCCAGGTTGAGGAGAAGCATGTAATAAAAAAGGAGTTGCTGTAATCTTTCTGTTATTCATTGATCCTTATTGTTGTAATCTTTACAAGATTTTAACAGGCTGCTTTCTACATATTCCTGCTTTTTATTGTCTTTGCTGCTGCTGGAGTAGTACTTGCTTGAGCAGACTCATTGCTGTAATATCAGTATCTTGCAGACACCTTGCTTTGTGAGGCTGGGATGGATGACCATCTTCTTCTGAAAAACGTGAAAAGAAGTGCAGAGAAGTTACACTGTGTAAAGCTTAAGCAGAAAATTGGAGGGCCACACTAATGCCCTCCTTAGCCTTCCCAGTGCTGAAATCAGGCATCAGCCTTTACCCAGGCTGGTCAACTCCACTATGGCAGAGCTACTTCCACAAGGACAAGGCTGAGGTCGTTCAAAGACAACTAATTTTGCTTAACATTCACTAACCAGCTTAGTGCATAATTGATACCACTTGTTCAGGGGAATCTACTTATTTTTCTTTTCTCCCTTTTTTATAAATAGAATACTAAACTGACTATTTTAAATGAGGGAACTGATTCAAGGGACCATCTATCCCATGAAAAATAGGCTGACCACTTAAAAAAATGGCAGTGCTTCAGCTCGCACCTTTCATAACGAGTAGTTTATATTGTAATCTATCACTTCTTAAAAGATCTCATAGCAAAAATGAAGTATTTCTCAAAATAGCACAAAAAGGTCCCTGGGAAGTGGAGTGAAAAAAAAGCTTATTCTGCTTTAATATAAAACACCCTTAACAGGATGTCGTGTTTAGTACCAAAGGGGAAAAACTTGAGGACAGTATTAGTTTTTATAAAGGCACAAATAACAACACTATTAATTTTCAGAAATAATCACTGAAAAATTAGTATTTGGTATTTTTAATTCTTCTGTGATTTCTCTTACTGTTTTAGCAATTTCAGGAGAAGTATATGTACAACATAAGGACTTTATTATGCATGTTCACACTACAAATATACTAAGTTTAATTCTTTCTTCTGCCCATTTCCAGGCTAATCAGATCCTGAATGAACTTTGATCTCATTTGTGACACTCAAGAGAGCCAGGTGTCCTTTTATAACACTAGTTATTAAGCCAGACATCAACAAAAACAAACTTTAAAATTGCAATTCTCCTTCTGCTTTCTGGAGCTGTGTGTCTTCCAAATTCTACTGAAAGAAAGACCCAACAGCTGAAAAAACACCATTATCCTTTTTGACTTTGACATAAAGACCTAACAACAGCATGGATAACAGCCCATAAAAAAGCCTTTTAAATAAAAGCATTTTATGTTCAGGGCAAGTGAGGGATTTAAAGTTGGAAGTGAGTTACGTTTTGGCAAGTTACTATATGTTATTTTGGTATAAAAATATTTGGTGGCTTTAGACATAATTATTTTCCATACTTCCCTTTGAAAATAAGCACAAGATAAAAACAGATGTTGGAACTCTTGCACATGGATATTTCAGGGAACCCTGCACATATTTATTGTATAATGAACAAATAATATTTTGCAATTACTCTGTTGAAACATCTATGTGCCTTGCATATGTCAATATAGAGAAGAAAAAGGTCTTGTCACATTTTTTTTTCTTTTTACAACATGCCTCACTTGACAGGATCTTTTTAAGACAGAAAGTTTGAAAGAGAATTTACTAGACCCTAGCATCAATCAAAGATCTAACTGTATGTGCAATACAAAGTTGCATTAACAGAGCAATAAAATGGCAATAAAGAGCTCCGAAGTTCCCTGCACAAACTTAATCCGCCTTCTGTGTGCTTATACCTTATGATACAATTTTAAAGCATAAACTTTTTTGGGGTGTCTGTGCCTCATCCACAGCATGAAACAGGTTTTGTAACTTAAATGAGCAACTATTCAATATTCAAAATGTATAGGGGTTTGTTTAATCCTTACTGCTCAGAGCAGGACCCTTGTCTTAATAATTTCACACTATCCAAAGTATTCTGCAGTCAAAATCATCAAGTTTCTCACAGGATTCTTAGGAAAAGATTTTTTAAAATATGGTAATGTTCATCACTATATTTGTGTTTAACAAACTCTGAATTAATTCATGTCTGTAGAACTGTTTCAGTAAGAGAATAGCTTTTTTATTCCATTTTCGTGGTTGGCTCATCCGGCTCTGAGAGCTTAAGGTGAAAAATGATCAATGCCCTAGCTAGCAACAGGAAGCATCGGCGGCACTTCATGTATATTCGAGGCACCTTCAGCATTCGGTGCCAGGCTCATTGGGGCTCGTGGCCACGCTCGGCAAGCAGGGAGGTGTCGGGATCCCAGGGCATCCCCTGGGCTCCGTGCCAGCATTAACAACTGTGGCCATGCTGTTTTTCCCCCTTGATCCACTCCAACATCTCACGGAGAGGAGTCTTCCCAGGAGCCTTCCCAACAGCAGGCTCTCTTGCCACCCAGAACTGATTCCTCTCCCTGCATTTGCACTCTAGTTTTCACAGACTTCAATCACTTGGGTCGGTCTCAGTCTACTTTCTACTTGCTTCTACAATCTGCTCAAATGTAGACTGTTGTAAGTTTGCGCTGAATTTTAAACAGGTGTGTTTTAAAATGGAAAATTATGCTCAGTGCAATTTAATTTCATTTAAATTGAAAATCTGCACATAAATCTCTACTTTTTGCAGGAAGCATAGCATATTCTCCAAAACGAGAGTGCTTACTTGCTGACAACAGAGTGAATTGCAAGTTATGTCAGTTGAGCATGTATTTTCATGCACCGAAACTCAAGGCCATGCATTTGAAAAACAAAGAATTGCTCTGAAGTGATGACAATAATTTTGGAGAGCAGTAACATAGGCAAGGAGGTTAGTATAAAAGCAGATAAACTCCAGTGATCCCACTGCAAAGAACATGATATGCTTGAAGGCAGGGCCAATAGAAAGCTTATGACTAGGGAAGTGTTATACCACCACCAGCAACACCAATGAATCCATGGGAAAAGCACCATTTCCACACATCTGAGAGGGAGAGAAGAAGGGAGGAAGAAAAGAAAGGAAGGGGCTGGACAGAGGAAGGTCAGGCATTTCTTTTCATGCACCAAACTTGGTGGTAGGGATAGTTGGGTGCTTCTGTCAGGCTCTTCCATTACTTTACTTGCTTAGATTTCTTTCTGTTAGCTCTGACTTCTTAACTTCTTTCAAAGCGGTCAGTACCACCCTTATTAAGTCTTAATGCAAGTCCACAGCGCACACAGTTTTGTGATTGTAAACACTTCTCCCTAGATGCTCATGTGAACTGTGATCATCTATGGTCTCATGCACACACAAAGCAGGGAACACTCACTGGGACACAAAAGTCACAGCACAAAACCTTTTTACATGGAGAAAGCTACCACGGCGCTTCATTTAAGTGAAAATATTAAGCAGCATTGAGGATGATTACACTTGCATATGTTTAATGAGTATAGTCAGTTAGCGAGGGGGAAAAAAATCCTGTTGCCATAGGATTTTAAATAGTGGTTGCAAGGAGTACGTTTTTTCCTGGATAAATTATCCAATAAAATGGCTTTCATATGTTTCCTTGAGTTGTCAGCACTGCGTGATGGCAAAATACAAACCACTTCCCTGGCCCAGGAGCACAGGTCCTATGTCTTTTGCAGTCTGTGAAGAAAGAAAATCGTTAAACTGGAGACTTTGCCAGTATACACGAAAGTACTGGGTGTTTTCTCTCCAACCTAAGTACCCCTAGTATAACTTAGTTCACAAGAAATCACTGACTATTCAATATATAAGAGACAACAGGAGCCCTCACCATAAATGAAAATGAAATAGAGGACGAAGGTACAGGAAAACGTTTTAATGATTACCGGCATCATTTCATAGCTCGATGCCTACTGAAGGACATCTCTTTCACCACGTTACGGGGTCAAGGAGCACCCCATCATTTACAGGCACCCATCCAAAAAGAGCAGTTTCCAGGGAGATGAAGGATAAAAAAATAATATCTTCAGTCGCTACTCAGGGTTGCAAACACAGGGCAACATTTGGTTTCCTCCTCCAACACTTCTTTAGCTACAGTGACCCATTTTTTACTGTTTATTTGCTCCTCCCTCCTAACGTATTAACATGCAGATGGATGTGATGAAAATAACAAAATTTTGGATGCACACATAGGAACTCCGTTTTAAAAACAAAACACATCTTTCCTTAGCATATTCTTGCAGCCTTGAAATAGGTTCTGTGCTGCTAAATGCCATATGGAAAGCTTTTTCACTTACGTACAGGCTTTCTCAAGGGATTATTCTAATAACTGGCATCACGTGGGGTTGTGAATCTTTTACATATGTAATACTATCTGGCAGTGCACTCTAAGTGTACTACCAATCACCATAAGCTTTTATTACAGCAATCAATATTTTATACCCTTACATAAATGCAGCATAGCTTCTCTTCCCAATTTAACAAACATTAGGTTGGAAAATGGTACTCTACATTTCTACCATAGCATTAACCTACACCAGGAATGAAATATTAAAAGCTGATCACCATAAAGAAGATGAGACTCAGTTTTAGGTGCTATGTGCTACCTCCTGCAGCCTTGAGGTGGGTAGTGGTCTTCTGCAGGAACTGTACCCTGCCTCTTCTGCCCATGTATCAAAAAAAAAGTTACTTCCCATCAAGACAACATGAAAGTTTAATAGCTTTAAAAATGATCTGAGCATCTGAATTTTCTGATTTCTTTTTTTCTGTCTTCTTTTCTTCTGTCTTTTTTTGTCTTCTTTCATTCTTCTGGAAGAGAGGAAGGGCAGAGACATTCCTGATGGCCAGCCAGACTGAGAAGGCAAGTCACAGGTGAGGGCTGTTGAGGGTGGTTGCTCTTTAATACCGCTGTACCTGGCCCCTAAGAGCAGTATTTCCTAATTTTTCATACTTCCCAATCCATGCCGAGCGAAGCCTGGGGGAAGCTCTCTTCAGTTTCTGCTGGGAGTGACAGGAGTTCACCTCCTGCCAGTGCTGAGGGACTCGCCGCCTCCCTGGCGTTGGCTTCCCGGGATCGTCTGTGCTCACGCAGTATCGCGCACGACATAGTTCCCCCTGCAAAATCTCGGTCCAGGTGTTCGCATGGAGGGATTTACGTATTTAATGTCTTCCTGAATTCACTCAATAACAGTAACACTCAGTAACATACGTCTGAATTGTCTTTCATATAGCATATAGTCTGCATATTTCTTTCCTAGACAGTCTTTGGTGAAAAAGTATGCAGTGCACTGAATAACAAGCTACAACAGTTAAACGGTTTTGCAGAATGGTCTCCATTACTGGAAGATGCACAAGACGTGTTTTAGTAACGGGTGAAATTTCCATCAATCCCAGCGTGAGCTACAGCACCCGTGTGTGGTGAAGGGAAACCAAAACGAAGACAGAATCACCTCATTCCAGCTACTGGCTTGACCGGATAGGGATGCTTTAAAAGAATGAAGTAACACGCTGAGTACTTGGATTAAATTGCACTTGTGGCTCCAACTTGTGATTACGTACAACACAAAGATGATAAGAAAACTTGCAAATTTTGCAGTAGTCTTTAAGAGGATGGGAATATGTCATTGCAGAATACTGTCTATCTGACGCACGGTTAGGACCTTCCCTTTGGTAATACCACATTATATCGAAGTAGGATGCAGGAAGAAAGCCAAGTATTATGGCAGATTTTTGCTGAGGGCTTGTGCCAGACCCCTCAGCTCGGTCCCATGAAAAGTGAGCCATTTTAGCATGGCTCAGGTAGACCACCTTTATCATTTGCAAAATGCATGCAAACATGGTACTATTAACCAAACGTGACACAAAATACTAACAACCTGTGTTTTACTTAATTTGCATCTCCTGTCTTATGCTGAACTATTTTCTATTTGTTTCCTTTGGGAACCAGGCAAGCACCTAAGCGACTGTGTCATCTGAGAGACTTCATATTGATTTAATAATTGGTTGGGGAAGATAACAGATCCGTGCTAGTTCTGAAAGGCTAAGTGGGGCTTGCCAAGGAGGGCAGTCTGCAATCACAAGGCAACCAAAAGACCACCCTTGTGCAAAGCAATTCCATCCCAAACACCAGGAGAGCCCTGAGCCGGTTCAGGTCTCAGGGTTAAATGCAAGAAGGCCGCAGCCTGTTTTTTTTTAAAAAAAAGCATCAGACATGGCCCTTCCTAGCTGCTTGGAAGGTAAACAACCCTTGTGTCATTTACAAATTTGAGGGGAAGGAGGGCTTGCTTTATAAACACCTGAACCCCTGCCAGGGCCGTTCCTTGGATGCAGAGGTCTCCGTTGGGGGAAATCTCATTATTTCTTTAACAGTCTCTAAGGCGTAAAGTTCATACACAATTTGCCTTCTGCCTTTTAAATTGTGCTGCCTGAAGTTGCATAGTGTCATCTTGAGGTTTACTTTCTTTTCCTTTGTTTCTAGAAATAGAAACACTTTGATTTTGTGAGATCTTAGCCAGGCGACGCTGTATGGAAAATACGATACTATCAGATCATTTCAGATTTTTGCCCTCTTCAGAGGGGGGGAAAAAAAAAAAAGAAGAAGAAAAGATTGAATTAAGAGAATAGCTCACTACACTACTCAAGTACATGACAACTGCCTCTGAGCCTTGTTTTTTTTTTCTTTCAAAGTAAGCAGGACAAAAGAAAGGACACAGTAGTTTGGGGTTTGGAAAAGAGTCCTAGGATCAAATTCTTCAGTGTCTCACTTCGTTTGCTGCTAAAATCATGAACTGCAGAGGACGGAGAATTCCTTCTGAACTCCCCCAGAACCAGACCAACAATATTAGCCTATTGTAGATGGTGAAAAGCCCACTCTAAACTAGTCTAATGAAAAATCTAGGCCTAGGTGAAAGTCTACTGTAGACAAGACAAACAATAGTATGTTTTTTAGAAAAATGTAACTGCTTTTAACTTTTTCTAATAAGAAGGATTAATAGGGTGTTCCACATTAATGAACTACTTTATGATGAATAAATGGAAATTCCCCTTATAATAGATAGCCAAGTCATCCATCATTTGATATATTCTTTAGCAGGTATCAATGCTGTTCAGCATTTCACATCCTAAGGGACTTCTTTTGAAGCGATCCACAAGTTTATTCAAGCAAACAAGATGAAGCTGATATCTCAAATGATTTACATCCTGAAAATAGACAGAATCATTAGGACTGAGTAAAGGTAGTCTTAAACTAATTTAAGAGTCATGCTGACTGCTCTATTCCTCATAAAGAAAGCTGTTAAATTTAAACTAACACTGAAGACACAGTTATGAAAATAGTATCTGCACTTGCAAAAATGACATATAACTCATTTTTAGTAACCCCTTGCTCTCCTCAAATAGTTCTACACAATTAAAAGACCTGCTTCTATCTTAAATTTTTCATGAAAAAATGTCTCTAGTGTTGACTTGCACACTCCCTCACCCCTTCACAAAATAAAAATAAGGCCACTGGAACTGCGAAGACATTAACTTTTGAGTAATACTTTTCCCTACGTGAGACGTGTTTTACCTACATGTGTAGGGAAGACTTCCACCAATATTTCTTTGTCTGTGTGACCTGCAATGGTTCCCATTGTGGTTCATGCAAAATATTCATAGTACACACTACTTTCTAACTTGACAGAGAACAAAAATTGAAATTCTAAACACACCTCAGTTCTCAAAAGTATACAGATGTAAAGTCTAACGTGAGAAATTCTTCAAAAAAAAACTTATCAAAAATGTGTAAGGAAGCAAAGTAATTGTAATTAATCCTTTATTGTATATTTTATTAACAAATATTTTTTATTTGGGGCATGCATAGTAATACTGCCACAATTATATCTATCAGAGCATTACAATAGAAATTATTTGCAAGTTTAGTGAGCTTCCTTTACTGCTGCTGCAGTCTTATTTAAGATTAAAAACAGTTCTCCTTAATATTCCAGGCTGATACAACAGTGCACTTCCAAAAAGCATCAAACGAGATTTTGGCGCAAAGTACAATCTCACCTGAAAATTACATTACACCAACAGATGTTATCAATGAAGACAAAATACCAAATTTATGCTACAATCTGAATTATAGTTCAGGAATAAAGGAATTCATCACCTAGTAACTATTTTGAAGCAAAATAGTAAGTAACAAAACCCTAACTATTAATTTTCCTATGTTATTTGTTGTCATTACTTGAAAAATATGAGAAAAGCTCGGTTTTCCATGGAGAATTAGTCATGCCTCATTTAAAACCAGAGATACATTGAAGGGACACCAATGTGTAAAATGACACTAAACTATTTGGGTCAGACGCTTAACAAGTGAGTTGTGGCAGCTGAAAAAATTGTCATTCTTTGCTATCCATTCTGTTCATTCATTAGGAACAATCTGTTATCCCAGTAACAAATGGAGCATATCACAGGATGGCTGAAGTTGGAAGGGACCTCTAGAGATCATCCAGTCCAACCCCCCTGCACATGCAGGGTCACCAAGAGCACGTGGCACAGGACTGCGTCCAAGTGGGTTTGGAAGATCTCCAGAGAAGGAGACTCCACAACCTCTCTGGGCAGCCTGTTCCAGTGCTCTGTCACCCTCACAGTAGAGAAGTTCTTCCTCATATGGAGATAAAACCTCCTAGGTTTAAACTTACATCTGTTACCCCTTGTCCTATCACCAGAGACAACAGAAAAGAGCCTGACCCCATCCTGCTTACATTCTCCCCTCAGGTACTTGAACATGTTGATCAGATCTCCTCTTGATCTGCTCTTCTCCAGGATAAACAGGCCCAACTTGCTTACTCTTTCCTCATACAATATATGCCCCAGTCCCTTAATCATCTTCGTGGCCCTACACTGGACCCTCTCTAGAAGCTCCATGTCCCTCTTGTCCTGAGGAGCCCAGAACTGTACCCAATACTCCAGGTGCGGCCTCACCAGAGTTGAGGAGAGGGGCAGGATCACCTACCTCGACCTGCTGGCAACGCTCCTCCTCATGCAGGCCAGGATCTCATTGGCCTTCTTTGCTACAAGGGCACATTGCTGCCTCATGGTTAACTTGTCAACCAGGACTCCCAAATCCCTCTCCATGGAGCTGCTTTCCAGCAGGTCAACCCCTAATCTGTACTGGTGCCTGGGGTTATTCCTCCCCAGGGGCAGGACCCTGCACTTGTCCCTGTTGAACCTCATGAGGTTCCTCCCTGCCCAACTCCCCATCCTGTGCAGGTCTCTCTGAACAGCAGCGCAGCCCCCAGGGGTGTCGGCCACTCCTCCCAGTTTTGTGTCATCTGCAGACCTGCTGAGGGTGCACTCTGTGCCCTCGTCAAACACTTTTGAGGTATTCCAGTTTCAGCTAAACCACCAGGCTTTCTACCAGAAAAGGGAGAAGCCAGGTAAGGGAGAATCTACACATATGTCTGCTAACACTGTTACAAACAAGCTAACACTAGCAGAGTACTAGTTAAGTAGTCTGAAACGACTGTGGCAGTACTTCATGTGAATCAGTGTGCCTCTGACCATAAACTAACATTCAGCCTTTCAAAAAGTTGTACCTAGATAAATACAGTAAAATATATATCATGTATTACAGTGTGCAAGGTAAGGACAAAGTTTCACCTTTGCACCTGAACTACACAGTTAGAAGTTCAGGCCCTAAATCAGGCCCATAATCCCCAGTCTGAAATATGAACTTATTTATAAATACGTTATTATTTAAGGAATGTGGCTGTTATCCTGAGTTGCTACGTAAGCCACTTGTAACACTTATTTTTTGCACAGACTAGAAGCTGTGAGGATGTGAAAAAATATGTATGCATATTCACTCGGGATGAACATTGAAGGTGTTTTTGTATTCCTAAAATAGAACCCTTTCCAACTGCAAGTAGTACATTTCCAGTCTTGCCTGTAGCATGAAAAAAGTGTTCCGGGTTTAATACAGATTTCTATGAAAACTAAGGAAAAATGCACAATGACGTTAGTTTTAACACTCAGAATCTCATACCCCCTGAATCTTAAATCGAATTAGTTATGGAAGGTAGTAAAGCAAGAAAACTTAAGAGTGAAGATTTATACAGAGAATAGGCATAATATTGACACAGCAACATGAGCATTCTTTGCTGTGCTCACTGGACAGATTTACAGATTTTTCAAGTTTTGTGGCAAGGTCAATCTATGGTTTTGGCAGACTGCCAAAACTCACAAACCCTACTTGTTGCAATTATGATTTCATGGAAAAAGACTTCTCTTCAAAAGGGCATTAATTTTCTTTCTTACAGTAGACAGTTCAAAGAACACAAACAATGACCATTTTAGTTGGAGAGATTTAACCAGGTACAAGAAGGTAGAGTGGCTCCATTATATCCTTACACCTTGCAGTTCATGATCAACATAAATTTAAGCCTTTAGATGAAAATACAGCAGCATGACAACAAAGGGGAAGTCAAAAATCCTACCCCAATTTCAGAATCAAGATGGCAAGTCCATCAGTCGGGCACCATCAACCAATGCTGTATTAGAATGAGCGGTCGTCTGGTGAAAGACCAAATCCCCATTGAGAATCACTGACAAGTGTAGTTCTCTTGATTTTTTTTTGTAGTCTTTCTACCAAAGGCACCCTTCTCCTCCAAAAATAACACTTGATTTGCAGCAGTAAGCATACACCAAGTTCTCATTAGTTAAAAACCTGCTATAACTTAGAAACATTTTTCTTCATGCTTTTAAAGCCCTTGCACATGCAACAGAAAATGAATGAAAGAGTAAAAATAATTTTGGTAATATATTTTTTCACAGCAAAACATGTCAGTTCTGTAAACAACAGGATGCAATTTCACTTCTGCATTAGATCTTATCGTAAACAGAAACAAGCGGGAGGGATAAGGATTAATAGATAACAAAAGATGACAAAAAAGGGTAAATGCCACACCACCACAGTTTGACTTTAAACATGCAGAACACAGGATCACAAGATAATTTAGGCTGGATGAGACCTTGGGAAGGTAACAAGTGTCAATACTGAATCCATATGAGGTAAAGAATGTTTAAACCAAAACAGACCTTCCCTTTTAAAGCATTTAAATTTTGATAAACGGTTAAAAGGTCCAGGTAAATTGAACTATTTTAACTATGTGCATGTTAGACAAGAAAACTGAACTGAGCAGCCATATACACAAACCTATGCATCTAACCTCTTCTTACAGTCATGTTTATTTAAAAAAAGTTCATATTAAAACATGGCTTAGGTGATGCATTCTTCCCTCACAAGAAATGGTTACATTATATGGAAGAGTTTTTATACAAATTATAATTCTTGTAAGTATAGGCTGGCACTGGTCTGTGTGCAGAACTCCTGGAACTGTGAACAGACATTACACATTTTCACTTAATACTGTTGTAAAACTAATATTTCTCAGAGAAGCAAGAACAAGTGCAACATTTCATACACCACTTTTCCATTTTTAATTTAGTCATTGTTAAAGAATTTCAGAGCAGGCACTACATTATTTCAAACACAATCAAACATCTTTAACATAATTTTGAAAAATAACCTCTTCATTTTAGTACACACACACACACACGCATACAAACACACCTTAATTTAAAAAAACAATCTGTACATATGTATTTTCCAGGAAGCAACTAAAAAGAACTGCACCACAAATGATTAGCTTCTGCACTCTGACACACCACAAGTTATAATCTGTTTGTTGATAACCAAATTTAAGGACACAAAATGCCATGCAATGCTATTAAATAGAAAAAGAACTGATAAATTTTATTCAGTGCTAAGTGAAAGTGCAGAATTCCTTAAATAAAACAAAGGCCAATTTATCTAAGATCAGACACATGTACTGTCTCTGAACTAGATAGGCCCCTGCTACATCCCCTTAAGTCAAATCTCTTGACAGACAAGAGTAAGGAAGTATGACTCTGAAAATATAAGGTACTTTATTTCTTATTGGCTGCGAAGATGATTCAAGAAAGGAGTGTCCTTGTTGATTCTGAGTCTGAAAGTCCATCTTCTTGATTAGCAGCCTCATAATCACCTGCATTATCAGCTAATTCAATGTCTGGGTCATCATTACTCTCTGCGCTGTAATCAATTTCTTCAAGGAAGCGAGGCTCATCTTCATCCAAAACATACGTAGTGGGGCTATAATGAACAAGAGGCTGCATGAATCATTTTAAAAGGTTTACTCTGAGCACTGCATTCAGGCTATATACCTTCCCTGTCTTGACTTACAGTAATCCAAAAAATGATCTCAGGAAAGGAGCAGTCTACCTGAAGTATTGATTTTTTAATTGCGTGTAAAACATCTGAGACAAAAGAACAATTGTAAGACCTTGGACTAATTAGTTAATCATACACCACTCATTATCCAAATATGACATAAGTTAGCTACACTTTATGGACCTATACTAATGGCCTGTAAGTAGTTCATATAATTACGATAGTATCAGAGGTGTTGCAGAAGGATACAAACACAGCAAAAGAAGCAGCTATTAGTCCTAGGTTTAAACAAACTAAAAACCAGATCAACATCTACAAATGCAGGTAGGAAGCCTCTGCACTTTGCTAAAACACACATTTAACTGTAGAGCACTACGAGTGATCCAACTATATGCAGCAGAGGTGACAAAATCAGCCTTTTGTCTACGACTAATGTTAAATTTGCATACAGTTCTTACCAAGTCCTCATGTACTTGCAAAAACATTCATAATTAAACCTTAAACCTGGCCACACAGAAGCATTAGATTTTAGGAACTGAGCTCCTAGTCACAGAACAGGCTACAGTATCTGTGCCCTTAATTAACAGCCTCCAAGACTAACAGGTATAAACACCATTAAGTTAAGCAGAGAAAGGTTAAAATAAACTCTTTTGATCATGTCACCTTCCTAGTAAAGAGAAAAGCACAGACCAATGTGTTTTCCACACATGCGTTTACTGCTTTCCCTTGGGACATAAAAAGCTATCTGCTTAAAAGCACTATGCACCTCTAAATATTTCATAAGTAGTTTTGAATTCAGATGAGGTCCTAGAGGTTTTTGTAATGCACTCATTTTAATGGATAATTAAATCACAAAAACTCATACAAAAACTGTTGGAATATTCTGTTTATTGAAAAAGAACAATCAGTATTTAAATAGATGTTTACATACTGATTTTGATGAATTTCATTTTAAGGTACGCGACATCTTGGCCATGACTTTATAGTTGAATAGGACTAAGACTAATCATCACTTCTTTCTAAAAGTCTTTTTAAAAACTTCAGTGGGCCACCTGAATGTAGTCTCTGATCAGTACAAATAAATTTAATGCTATTCAGTCACCATCTGTAACCTCATGCAAAAGGATAGTATTTTCTGTAGCTGGCAAATGGATAAAAAGAATTGTTAGACTTAAGTTTAAAAAAAAGAAAAAAGAACAATAAAGAAACAGTATCTTTACTAATAAGCCTCTTTCATTTTGTGGTAGAGAAGTCACAATAGCATGTGGATATGTTTTGCACAAAGAAGCTGTGGTAGAATCATCCAAAGAAAATAAGCTCTCAGCCTGTGATGCTTTTTGCCCTGGCAAGTCACCACCTGACAACACTTCTTTAAATAGAGGAAAACGGAGACTTCAATTTTTTTTCACTTGTTTCAAAGACAAAAAACTAAAGGAACTCTACCAAATGCATTTCATATCAATCAATGCCCATTTCTTTCTGCAACTTCTGCCTCTAATTGCTTAACACAGATATTGATTTTTTAGAATTCTTACACAAGGAATCCACACTGTAACTGCAGTAACTGCATAACTCAATTCACAGGAAATTAAATCTGAATGTTGCCCCAATATTGGCTAATAATTCTGAACACTGAAATGAAAAATGAGTGAGCTGTGTCAATGACTAATTTTTTATTAGCCATCGATAGTGGGATGTTAATATATAAGAGAAGCATTATCATAGGGACTTATAAAAATTAATGATATTGAGGTGTAACATACAGTTGGAAATTTCTTCAAAATACCTATACCATGATTTGGAAAATGAACTCACACGGTTAGTCCAGTAGAAAAAGAAAAAAAGCAACTAACAAAAACTATGTAGGCAGAAAGCACAAAGCTGGTGACTTAAGAAAGCCATCTTTTTACAGAATATATTCTATTTTAGATTATAAAACACACACATACACATATCTGAGGCACTGTAAGGTACAGAAAGTACTATCACTGCAGTATTTTACACCTTTATTTTAGGGTAGCTACAAAGCTTAGCTTCAGCAAGAGTTAAAACAAGGAAAATTGTGAAGCACACAAGCTCTTAGCTTAGAAATTCAGCCAACGTGCAGATGCTGTGTACAGCATTTTAGACATTTACTACTGCACACATTCAAAATTCAGGTCAAAAGCAGACGGATTCTTAGTTAACATTTTTCCATTTAATAAATTTAAATCTACTCTATAATTTACTTCATTTAGGAAACACATTGGTATCAGTAAAAGAGATGCACAGACCTTAATTCTCACAACTATTAATAGCCTTAACATAAGCAGCAGCTCTGATAATGTTATCTTTTTTACTGCCATCTATGACACCAAGTGTCACCTCCTCTATTATTTGCTACAAACACAGAATATTGGCATTATCTCTCAAATTAAGATATTTTTCATTTTTCAGTTCTTGAGTTTTTATTCCTCACCTATAGTATATGAATAGTCACTACACCGAAATACAGGTGCCACATATCATTTTCAAATATGGCTTGTTTTCTTTTGATATAGCAAATTTTAACCTTGGAAACTTAGCTTTATAGCAACTTTATTCTGTAGGTCACTAGGAATCCGCAAAAGATGGTTATTATTTCACTGTTTTGCTAAGGAAGGGTCACCAGCAACACAGAGATCTAAACACCTGAAAAAAATCCTACTGTTTAATCAAATTCTTTATTTGCTTCCCTGCTGTTCTCCCCCACCAGCATATCTTGTGACAATATATTTTTAGCTGCTGTCATGCTGATTCTATGGGTTTTAATTTCCTAACTTTTCCCATGGGCTGTTTCTAATTATCTTACTCAATAATCCCTCTTCCTCTACCTCTACACCTCCTGTTTTTCTTTTTTAAAGGAAGCCATTATTTTTCCTCAGGTTAGGAGAGGCTGTTCATCAGACAACTACGGTTAGTAATGTATGTCATAATTTGTGTATTTAGAATGTTCTCTGTAAAAATCAGTTTTCATGTATTTTATTTAGATAACATTTTACAGGTAAAAAGATGGACTTCTAAATGTGAATTAGTATACCGGTTACCATATTGTGGTCCGCATGTCTACAAAATGCTAATACTTTCTAAGAAGATTCCTTTCACTGAAATACACACACACACACACACACACACAGAGGAATTCCCCCTCCCATCTCCTGTCATTTAAAACATTTAATTTAGGAATGAATATTGCTTATTAGAACAAGATCTCATTTTTTAATTAAAAAAGTCAGTATCTCACTGTTTAAATTAATGCTCAAAACATATTAACAAATCCAGTGACCAATAAAACAGATATTTTTCCAGTTAAAATTCTGTCTTTCCTCCCTCAAAAGACATATTTGGATTTTTAATTCTCCATGTGAGTCAATTATGTGTAAATTAGTCCACATACCACATGCAATCAACACCCGTTTCAAGCCCATCGAGATAAACATTTTTCTACTGAGACTATGGGGGAAGATCATATTTACAAAAATCAGAAGAAAAATAAAGTTAAGAAGTATTTCCTGCCAAAATATGGAGAGTTGCAGCTGTCTGGGGAGCTGGGAAACGAAGGAAAGAAAAACTGAAGTAGTAATAACTCCTTTTAAAATTGCGTTAGCAGGGGAGGGAAAATGAGGTGAAAAAGAATCAGGAAGTATCACAAAAGAATAATTTCTCAAATCTTTTCCTTTTAATTTCCCCTCGGGATCTATATGGCCTGTTAGAGATCAACAAAGCCTCTACAGTAGGCAATGTCATTGCACGTGCAGCTGCATTTGCTGTCCCTGCAAGGAGCTCTTCACCTCTGCATTTTTACCAAGTAGTAGGATACTGCTAAAGCGAATTTCCAAGTCCAAACAGGAACAGTTACACATCAGACTGCCTTCTAAGCCATAAGTTAGGTATCCAAATACCATTTATGCTTTGCTTTCAAAATCCTGCCCATCAACATTATGTGATTTCACTCCACAGCCTAAGAAACTCTTCTCAACATCATCTTTGTGGCGTTGCCCACAAGTACTTTCTGTAAAACGCAAAACTGGAAATCACCAGCATTTTAAACACCAATAATTGCATCACATCAAGAAAAGTGGAAGTAAAGCATGAAAACAACACGAAGAGTAAGTAATAATTATTACATTACGAGTACTCTTTATTTCTAGGATGCCCATGGCAAGATAATTTTAAAGTAAGCTACTTTTCTGTTTTAGAATGCTGCTTGGAACAACAGTACAGAAGTTGGCTTCTGTAACCCTTAAATTCTCTGTACTCTTGTTTCTACAGTCTACAGTTAAAACAAGTTTCTACAGTTAGAAGCAAGATGACAAAGGATGGTCTTGGCACTCTATTCCTGCAACTACTACTAGGGCCAAGAGTGAAAGCCCAAGTATCATCTTTAACTGCTTTGCCTTCAGACCTTCTGAGGAAAACAGGACAAAAGTTGCACTGAATGATGCCTTCTTTTTTAATTGAATAGTGTTTCTAAGATACGGAAAAGCAAAGAAAATGTTCACAGATGTGATTCTGGCACACTGCAGAAAGATGGGAAGAAAAACTTCCACTCTCCTTAATTTGTGAGTAGGAATACGCAAAAATCTGAAAAAAGTTTAAAAGTTCAAGAGTGAATAAGGTGGTTAGAGTAAATAAAGAGTGTAGGTCAAATCCAGGTTCCTTCTGGCAGGCCAGGAAGAGACTCACACTGCCAGAGGGTCCTTATCCACTTCTCTGCTACATGTACACTTCATTCCTTGCCCTACCAGTCAGATGTATTTTCTCAAATGATCAGACCTTAAGTGCAGGGTATGAATTTTGCAATGTTTTCTTTTTCTTTTCTTTTCCCTTTTTTTTTTTTTTTTTCCCCCTTTATCTCCTGTATCTCCTTTTGGCAGTCTAGCTTTTTTTTGGGGGAAAAAAAAAAAAGCCCTAGATATGCTGGGTTCCAAAAGCTCAGTCTGCTTCTCTGTTACAATTAAATTAAGTTTATAAACAAAATACACTACGTCCTAGAACATACCAATGAACCTTAAAAGAATCAATTTTGAAAGAGGTCAGGTTATCAGGCAAGAGATAATTCCAGGAAGTTCGAATAGTTATGACTAGTCATGTGTTTTTATTTCATTGTGTACAGACTCTATCAAACCTGTCAGCATAACAACTATAACTCTTACTACAAGATCAATATTACATTTAGTCTAATCTTTTCCATTTGGAAATGGAGGAAAACATTGGCAAATGGTTTCAAAATAATTAAAGAAAAATAAAGTGCTTAATTCATCACTTAAAATGTTAAACTACACTGCCAGAGGGAAATAAATCTACCTACTGCTTTATTTTTCTTAAGTCAAATATATTTCAGACATGGTTCAAAATGAACTCAAGGAATCGGAGACTACATCTAATGAAATACTGGATGTGTACTTCAAAATATTAACATTTACTTGGTCAGTTTAAATACAGCTAGTAAAACCAAAGATTTTCACAATCCCTCAAAAGTATTTGCAAGATTAGGAAAGATACTTTTGAATATTTAAGTCTTTCCTTTTCTCCTCCAAAGCATCAAAGGTACTTTTTAAAAAATAACATGATTAACATCCAAAATTATAAATAGATTAACTATGCTCTTACTTATTGCTCTATTCTAGCTGGGACACGTTAACAGTCTTGTAGAAACCACTCTTATATATTTCTAATTAGAAATTTCCTACTAAAATTTCCTGTGGGTAGCTTCTCTTGTTATTCATCACAGTCAGAATTGAGCATTGAAAAACATAAGAGGAAAGCAAAAGCATTATTTTTATTATAGTGAAAAAAAGGTATGAAAGTCTCCCCATATAAAGCAAGAAAATGTGTGACAACCCTCTTACTAATGACTGCCTTTGATATGGAATAAAAATTAGCTTTTTAAGTTTTACTCAGTAGAGACTCGCTGTTCATTTCCGGCACTCAGGTGAACAGGCTGATACAAATTTTTACCGCCCTCAAAACTTCCAGTCTCTGCACTGTGGATACAAGGCCAAACAACCCACATCCTCCTCCTCCACGTACCTGACATAAAGACTTCAGGAGGCTATTTTTAAAACACTAAGGAGTAGAATGGGACTTATTTTGAACACAAAAGTAGCTGGGTCTATAGGGGGACCTACCAGGCAAACTCTTTTCCTCAAAGCAGCAATATGGCTTGTTAAGAACAGGGAGCTCAAACCCTCTGTGCCTCAGAGAAGCGGTTGCCAGAAATACCAGTCCATATTTCACTCTGCAGGGACTGTTAAGTGGGGAAAGAAGTCTTTGAGATCTTCATTAGAAATGTCACTCAAGAATTGGTCCCAATTAAATATCCGGAACTTAGTTGGAGTTTTTTCTATTCTAGGACACCTCTCACACCCTCAAGAGCACAAAAACAGACATCCACACCTCTATGAACAGCAACATACTGAGGCAGTGTCCAATATTCTTTTTTACCTTAATATATAAGGTAGCCATAAAAACATATTCAGTGATCTCAAAACATTGTGTAAGTAGAAAAATATACGAAAGGCTAAGTGGAGAATAACTGCTAACTGAACTTTTGTTCTTCAGCTGTTAGTATTCTGAATATTCCTCAGATTCCTCCTGGAATATTCCAGGAGTAGAGCTCCCACTTGAAACAATCCAGATTTTTTTTTTTTTTGACAAATATTTCATCCTTAGCTAGCAATTGAATCCTTCTCAAGTATCTCCTCAGACAGCAGAAGGTGCCTTTTTTAAAAAACTTTTTTCAAATGTTTATTTTTAAAAATTATATCCAGAATACAGGCATCTACTATTTCCTTTCTCCCATAAAATAAATGACCTTTAACCATACCCTGTTTTACAGTATGTATTTCAATTCAATTCAAGGCAGCCTCTAAAAGGTGAGGAATCTGAGACTTCCTTTGGGAGTATCATCACTGGTAAACTGCATGGGTTTTTGAAGTCTCTGCTCAGACATGCAGCGAGTGCTGTAAAAGACAGGAAACTGGGACCCCCAAGGACATTTGGTCCAATTGCTGTATAGGCATTTTTGCTGAGGAGCAGAAGAAAATTGCTTTGTTTTAGACTTCTCAATGTGAACAACAGAGAAAATCCAGTGGCCTAAGATGTATGGCAGAACGCAACCTGCTAAGACCCCAGAAATAGAAAGGTGTTAGTACAGTTATCTGGGTAACAAATTCCTACTCTTATGAAGATGCACTGAGTGTCTCCTGCTTCCAAAGGGTACCTTTAAAAAAAAAAAAAAAAGTGATACTGCTCTAGATTTACTGTTAAAGGGTACCTGAATAATAGTTAAAAAAAAATAGTGATACTGCTCTAGATTTAGTGTAAAAACATTTTGACACAGTAAGTATTACGTGAAAATTTTCCAATGTTTTTCATTGGAGATGATTGATTAGGTGACTTTGGTTCAACAAATCTGTTTTGATATAACATCAATATGTTCAATCAAACTAGTGGATATAAATAAGGCTGCTATATATTATGTCCAAGAAAAAAAAAAAAAAGGCGCATTTAACAATGTGTGACATTGGGGCATATTAAAGTAGTGACAACAGACAACCACTAAGTCTGAGCTTTTCTCTGAAAGATGTTACCTGTACAGTTAAGTGCCCAATTCAGCTTCCAGTTTTCAGTAAAAAGCATTTCCTTTGAATTCAACTGACTAAGCCCCTTCATGAACAAGTATGATTACCAAATCGCATTTAAGATGGAATCATGGAGTACATGGAGTCAGATAAAAAACCCAAAACTTATTTCAGTATTAAGGCCACATTTTAAAGAGCAGTTGTTAGCATCTAATTTTTTGTGTCACTAAAATCAATCTTCACTTCTTACGTTTAAGAAACAAAGCCACGGTATTAGAGAAACCTAAAATACTGTTCATACATTTCTCCAGTAAAGCTTAATACTTTTTAGGTGAATATTTCTCTGTCACAAAAATTTTGATGTTACCCATGCACACAGTCCAGTTTGGTTCTTTCTTAATTGCCCTGTTTCTTCAGTGCAGAAGCATCTGGCCATTACCTTTCATCATCTCTACCTATGCAACCCTCAAAAGGTAAGGATGAGGGAAATATTTTTCATACAATTTTTGTACCAGAATAGTTTTGAAATGTTATTGAAGTTATTCAGTGATCCCTTTCCTTAAAACTTGGGCTTAAAATATAATCAGTTTTTAATTTTCATGACTTGGTCCTTTAGGGTAGAGTCTGAAACTCACTGGGAAAACATTATTACCTCAGAAACTATTCATAGAAAAAGATATTAACATTAACATTACCAGTGAAAAACATTGGTATTAACGAACAATCACAAATTAGAGTTCACCCTTATGACTGGATGGTATTCCATAACAAAGTTCTTAGTAATAATCAGTTTAAAGTAAAATTCAGCTACAATGACTAGCTTAGAAGAGTCCTTTAAAAGAACTTCAACAAATCCTCCAAGCATAAGCATTACTCAATGCTACCTTGGATTTGGGAAATAATATCTTTAAAGCCATTATCTGAACTTTCTTTTTTTTTTTTTTTTTTTTGCCAGAAGAGTTCTCGTCACAAACACCTGTCCTGTTCCTAGGCCAATTAAATTACATTACTAATCTTCCACATTAGTACCCAAATGCATCACAAACCTCAGGGTAGTAACGGATGTTCACATACTCTCTATTTAACTTTGTTTCAGAGCCTTGAACGTCTTGCTAACTGGCTTTTCTTTTATAAGGAAATCCAGCTTGCTACGTCCCATAGTAACTTCGAGCTACCATTATAGCATCTGCATAACGAGTTTTAGTAATGAAGACAACAATGCTATGCAATAATTGAAAAAACAATAGGTATGTAAAATCTCAGTAAAGGCAGGTAATTTTAGCTTGCAGTAACGTAGGTGAAGTCAGGTACTTCAGGATATGGAGGATATAGCACTGACATATTACAGATTCCTTACATTTATGACCTGATTTTTTAAGAACCATTTTGAGTTGCAGCATAAGGAAAAAATAAATCTACATTTCAGTAGCAACAGTGAATGATAACTAGATTTTATGTGATGCTTTTTGCACATGGGAGATAATGGAATTTGCCAACCATCTGGTATGAGTTACTTCAGACTGCCATCAGATCTTCTGCATTTTACGGTTATGTTAGAACTTAAATAATACTGTATTTTCATTATAACTGATTTCTGGAGTACAGTACTTAACACAGAATGGCCCTGACATTGAAAAGCTGAGACAAATTCTTCTTTTGTGGGAGGCTTTTAGCTAAAATTATTATTGCTGTCATATTTCCTCCACAGATTTGCAACACATGCTTCATGTAAGAACAACGTGCAAAAGCAACAAATGTTTATCAGTTTGGAAACTGGAATCTTAAATGATGAGATTTCTCTTACATTCAAAGTAGCTACAATGTCATTATTTATTAATGTGTGAAAACATGGTATGAAATATTGCTTTAAAAAACTATGAAACACTGTGCATTTACTGCAGAAATAAAAAATAAGTGAACAAAAGGGAAAAAAACATTCCAAGCTGTTGCATTTGGGTAAATAATTCTAAATCCAAATGGCACACAATCTGAAATTTGTGGTATTTGCCTTGCAGAGTAAAAAATGCAGCTGTTAAGGAGAACATTAGTGTAACAAATCATAGCACAATTTAGGATCCAAATTAAAAACAAAAGAAAAACAACATATTGCATACAAGGTCATCCAAATTGTACTTCTTTCTTGTGTAAAGCCTGTGAGGTTGCCTAAATTCTCATCTAACAAGGACAGGAGAGCTAGAAAACATTTAGCTTGGCACATCTCCAGTACTTAATTTCAGGAACTGTTATAATCCACAGACTTAATGAATTATTAAAAGCAGCTTGGTAAACTCCTTGCCAGTAATCGGGTGAATACATGCCATGTTTTGATAACATTTTTTTTTTTCCATGGTTACTGAGATTTCAGATGTCCTGTACTTAAGCTGCAGCCTATCACTAATGTAAGCATACCCAATAACAATTGACAACTAAAATGAAGTTATAGAGGCCACTCCACAGGAACAAGGCAAATGGATGAAGAAATTCAGCCCACAGCTTTCCTAAAGCACAGCCACTAATTTCATCTGTGAGCTGGGATGTTAGTTTTCTCTAGAAACATTATTTGAAATACATATTCTGTATCTGTGGCAGCAATGAATGCAAAGTTATACAGAAAGATGAGGCTACCTGCCAATGCTCCCCTGAAGATTCATCATTTATAATGATTTCTTCAGTCAAATTCAGTCATATTGCAAAGAGATAGATTTTACACTGAAGCTGTGTCCTAATAAAATTGACAGTATTATAACACTTCTGCAAAGTGTCTCATTATATAGCACTTCTGGATAGGGAAAATATTACACAATCTCATTAACATATAGTATGATCTGCAAATGAAATACAAGTCATTTGCTTTGTATCAGTATTAAATTATGACGTTAAGCATGCTGAACTAACGGATACAAGGAATTCAGCAAAGAGCACATGTCCTTACAGAAGGATTATCATTGAAATGATACCATCCACAACAGCTGCCAGGTCAGAAAGCCTTACTGCCAGCCCATGTTTATAGAAGAACAGATAATAACTGGAGTATTAAAGCATCTATAGCAGACACACCAAAGAAAGGTTTTCAGGCATTAGGAACTTGGGTGTGAAAGTGCTTCTGGAGCATCGCACTTCCATTATCTAACTTAGCACTCCAGCTTAGAGTGATGTTGGCATCTAGCATCTTTTGAGACCAGATTTAAAGATATCCTTTCTTTTTAAAGAGGAGATTCAAAGCCACACTCAACTACTCAATTTTTATGGATAATTATTTCTAGTATATTATTTCTTGAAGTTCTACACTGTCACTTCACCCGTGTGTGTTTAAAGCCAAATCAACTATTCCCATTGCCATCCTGGGCTAAAGTTTGTCCACACTATTCTCAGTCTCCTGTGAAAACTCTGCAACTTCCTCAGATGATCTACTCCGGAACTTCATTTTTGCTTACCATATGAAATTTTTTGCTGAAGTCAAGGCTCATTTATCCTTGTAATTTAAGGACATTACTTATGGTCCCATCTACCCTGGAACAGCAACAGATTCCTCGAATCTGTCTTAGATAGTCAAACAGATCTATCATGTTCTTTCCTCTCCATCTCCTAGTTTTCCTTCTTTTTGATTAAGGCTTTGTGAGCAAAACTATTATCAAATAGTTTTCTTTTATTTGCTGTAGCATGACTTCCTGTGTAATAAAGATTGAACTGTACCTGGTGATTTCCCTCAAGAGCTTTGCCACATAAAGCTTTCCACCCCTCCTTGCTTCCCATCGTTACATATATACCTATGTGGGATGCAATAAAGGATTTGTTTCAAGGATCTAGACAATGCTTCCTCAGCAGTTTGATACTTTTACTTTCCCAAGTTTTGGGTTCTTTTGCCAAAACTTGCATTTCATCCTAAAGAACAAATGGAATTTCTATCAGATGGTAAGAAAGATTTTAATCTCTTTGAAAGGAATTCTGAATAGATAATGTTTACTGACATACACCGCGTGCATGGCCATGCATTTAGAATAATATATAATACATAATTTGGAACAATGTACTTCCTTATTCTGCCCTCTGTCCCCAAGATGAGCTCTACCAAATATGTTTTTCTCACCCCAAATCTTAGTACAAGAGGGATGCTTTTCCTGGTGACATGATGATCAATAACCTAAGGTCCTGGGATAACAGATTTCAAGATTTTCAATCAGGGCAAGAAATAACAGCAAGAGTTCAGGAACACTCAAAGCTTCTTCTCCAATTTTTTATTCCATGTTTTTAAAACTGAAATTCCATGTTTTATTCCATGTTTTTAAATCTGAAAAACAAGGACACTAATGAATTATTTTCCTTGCTAAAACTACCTCCTACAATGTTCACAGTAATTCATACACCATGCGGCTCAGGACTTAGAGCAACACCCTGCAGAGTAATTTTACAAACGCTGAACACTGCTCTCTGCTGCTGCTGGCATTTTGGTCCCGAGGCTGTGGTGCTACAGTAAGCAACAGCAAGGCATTCTCACTCATCAAAACGCTGTGCTGATCTGCTGCACAGGTATCAGCCTGAAGCTATCCCAACAGTTTTAGAGCATTGCTGACTTTTTTCAGCATCTGCATCACTTCCTCCGGGTGAACCACTCCAAGTAATTCTTCAGATCAAGGCTTAACCACTGGTAGGAGAGGGCGAATCCAGAGTCTCCTTCCAGGAATTACTAACTCAGCTTGATCCAGGCAGAAAGCCGATCTGACCTTGGCAGTTCAGCAGTCAGTTGACACATGAATATTGCACTACTGAGTAAATGGTCCTGGGGGATCTAGGTATTCAGCACCTTCAGTACAAGGTATCTTCATGCTGTGGCTACCTTTCATGTACTTTCAAACACATCTTTTAGCGTTAGTATGTTTTACTGTGTAGTTTTTAAAATCAACAACTGTATATGCTTATTCCCACTGTTCCATATTCAGCTGATACTTCATGTGTTTAAATACTGGTACTGAAGACCTTCCCTCGCCTTCCACAGGATACCACAGATATCCTTTCACACCTCAGCTAGTATCCACAGTGTACAAATAAGCAAACTGCTCATTAGTCCAGCACCCAGTTAAAGTCTTAGTTCCAAGTTCTTCATTACCTGAGTTGCTCAGATACAACAATAAAATTTATTTTTTTAGATTCTCGGTATGTTTTCAGCTGTAAATACAGCTGATGATAAAATATCCTAATGTGTAAGCCTTACTCTCATTTACTCTTATCTTTAATACTGTTTTATTTCATTACTTTTTCATCTCAAAAAAGTTTGTATATTTGAATTAATCCGTTTCTTGTGCATCTCCAGCTACCACACACATACTGATACTGAATCGTTACTTAAGAGAATGAAAACATACTTTTGCAAGCCTATCCAGAGCTTTAGGAATCTGATAATTTAGTATTCTAGCTACCAAGAAGATACAACATATTTCTTTGTGACCTTGTCATTATTTCATGTGTTTTAAATTCTTTAAATATTGTCTCATATTTGCAGGTGGGTAGGGGCTGGGATAAAGGCTTGGAAGAAAAACTTACAGTTCTCACAGTAATTTTTGACTTGTATAAAACGTAACTCTAAATGTATTTTTAATACTGTTTTCAGTTTCCAGTAGTCAGATACCTCTTACACTAGCACACCATAATACACCAGCATTATTTCTGATGTAGTGGAAGAGCATTTCTGAGTGAATATTTACCTTAATTTAGAGGCTGTCTGAAAACAAATTTTAAAAAAATAAAAGGTGTACTACCTTGTCACTTTACAGCTTGACTCAATCAGGTCATTTTCAATATCCAGACTAGAAGGCAGACTGTATTCCAAAGGTGAGGCCAGTCTTCTTAAACGCAGTAAGCCAAGGGAGAACTTGGCTCCCATCTCCTCCAGTTCTCTTGTCCCTATCTGCAATCCCTAATTTAAAAACAAGATTTAAAAAGATAAAATAGTAGATGCAGATGGACCCACATATACTGCAGTATTATGCAAATCATAACATTTTTATTACACTTTTTTGTATGCTCTAAAAACAGAAATAAGAATTTAAGAATAAATGTTAGTAAGAATATTAAACACAAAGGGAATAACAGCTGGATTCTGCTAAGAAAGAACAGACATTTCTGGAGACTTCAACATTTCTTCTGAGGTTCTTTGTCTATAATTCTGGCATATGAACATTAATAGGATTTACACAGTTGCATTAAAAGAGAGAAATCAACATATCATCTAAAAAATCTAACAATTACAGAAGAATAAAAAGAGAGACAAAATTCACAAGTGTATTTTGTGTCTTAGTAATACACTAAGACTCAAAATATAAAATTGTTCAAAAGAAAATCCTGTCAAAATAAAAACAATGCAGGTGTTATCACGATCACTCACATTTTAAGATATAAATAAGACAATAAAGTTAATCCCTGACAAAAATCATCTCTTCCCGTCCTGCAAGTTGAAGATTACGCATGTTAATTCTGAAAGCATTTACTCATACATTTAAAAGACGAAAATAAAAATAAAGCATCCCATCCTATAGCTGCCTTCAACCTTGAATGAGATAGAAGAACAATTTCCTCTTTATGCAGATTTAGGAAGTGGAACATATTTATTATTCTCCAAATTTACAAATGTGGCAAAGACTCCCATCAGATAATTATACACATTTCATCAGCAGAACAATGCATATATATATGAGGAAAGAACATCTAACTACATCTCTTTTATGAAACTAGAATGATATTCCAGAATGGCTCTAAGCAATTACATAATTGGCTACTACTGACAGAACAAACAATAATAAATTTAATGTCATAACCACCCCCATATATGAACATGCACTTCTGGATCTCAGAAGTATTTATAAGTTTGTTTCTTCTAAATCTTTTAAGGGAAAGGGAAGGTAAAAAAAAGCAGCTTTAACAAAACAAGCAGGGAAGCAGAAGAATCAGACAACGGTGGCAAGCTGTGTCATCCAGTAAGAAATACGCAAAGCAAAAAGGATAGACACTTTTTTGCCTACACGCTAAAAAACACACACGCAAGCTTTGTACGTTGCCACATCGTTAAATGCAAAGATCAAAAATGCTATGTTTCTCCAAAATGGTAGTCTGCAGCGTTCTTTACTTGCTCCAGTTTTGAATATATGCAAAAATAATTATTGGGAAGTTTGACTTGATTTTTCCTGTGACTTCTCAATTCCTCAATGATCTTCATGAACAAGGCCCTTTTAGTAACAAGAAACCTGTATTCACTACACTAAACAGTGTAGTTCTCCAGCCAAATGCTACAGAAACCTCCTAGCAGCAAACAAGAATTGGATAGTTGAGTATTATTGTTAATATGAATTCTACTTACCTCTTTTATAGTGCTTTTGTGCTGTAGATTTCAAAGCACTTTATCAATAAAGGAAGAATTATCCTCACTTTACTGATGGAGAAATGCAGGCACAGAAGGTTGAAGCGATTTGCACAGTGTCTCACAGCATGTCACTGACCCCGCTGGGAACAGAAATCAGTTCTCCTCACTCTCAGTGCAGTACCTCCACAGAGGCCTTTTTTATTTATTTATTTATTTTTATTTCTTTGCACATCAGTAACATTTGAAGATCCCAGTCATAGCTGGGTCTCCACTATGCTAATCACAGGAAGATGCAATCCCTGCCCCAAAGAGATTAAAATAACATTAAGGACAAGAGGCAACAAATATGTGGAAGAGGAAGGAGAATGGTAACAGTAATCTCACTGTTACATAGACCAGCATGTGTGTAACTTGACAGTTCAGAAACTTTTCCCATCATTGTCTACCTCTGCTATTGCAGAAGTCATCATTAGTTTGCAGATTCCTTATTAACAGTACGAGTGGCTCTTAGGTAGGAAAAGGACAGAGCACAGTATGAAAGAAAGTGCAAAGACAACTGTTAGAATGATAAATAGCGTGTGCATATTCCATGGCTGCTACTTTCAGCAGAGGAAAAGGAGTAAATAACTAGGGAGACACATAACCAATTGGATGGGAGATGCTGAACAATCCTGATGGCAAAGCTTGAACTTGCTACATTGAAGGGCACATATACTTGGAGTAGAAAACGACACTAAAGTCTAACTTTGATTTTGCCGTTTCTTTGAATCACAGTGGAGAATGTAATACCACATGGCTGCCAAACACCAAACTTCATCCACTGCTATCCTTCCATCAAACAAATGTTCCGCTTTTACATGAAACTAGGGTTCCAAAGCTGACTTCATTTAATGAAGCTGCTATTATCTGCTGAAGGAAGCGAAGTGAAGTTCATTTTCACTGAGGTCTTCTCTGTACTTCTCTTCTTGATCTTCCTAATACTTGCAATTGCTTCTGTGGCCTATTACACTTCATTAAGTGTTAGAAATTTTGCTGTTCAACATAGGCACAGCTTTCTAAAGTACATATGGATTTTTTTGCTAGCTGAAAATTTTTAGTTCATTCCTACATTTTCATATTTTATACAATTAACTTTCTTCCAGGCAATAACACTTTAGAACACCAATTGAGTCTTCCTCAGTCAGTACAACATGAAAACACCAAAAATGCAACAGAGGCATGAAGGACTCCTAACTCAAGCTGAGATGGATCCTTCGATAGTAGATATTTAGCACATTCTCAACAGCCATGTTAGATGTGGAGAAGTCACTTGCTTAGTAAATGATCCTGTTCTCCTTTACTACTCTTGAGTGGTGATTATCTTAGAGAACTCAGCATCAAGAGACTGAAGGATCACTATAACTAACAAGGTACTTCTGTTGACTCAGACTTATTATTTTTATTTTTTTAAAAACAAAACCCTTTCCTTGCAGCATCACAATTCACAGATAACAGCAAACTTCTCTATTAACTGAAAGATTAATCTGTATTGTCTATCACGTCTGTCATCCCTAAGCTGGAATGACTTAATGATTGTTTTATTGTGATTTGAATATATATTTGAAAAAAGTTCACATTTTCTCACACCAGGAGAAAGATTGAGATCTTTTTCTCTTGTCCCGTGTCTTAATAGTGTTCCATACTCCTTGGTCCTTGGATAACTTTTCTCATGGAGATTTGCTTTTCCAGTGTTGAATCACAGATGACTGGCGAATATCTGTGACACTAATTCTCAATGGACAACAGAGACCCTACAGAACCAGCTAAAGTGCGACTGCTTCCAGAGATAACTCTGTTACAAATGACCCTAAATTCAGGTAAGAATTGCCAACTTCACCTTAACAGCTTTCTTGCTTTCTGATTGAGTTTGAATAAAATAAAATGAAATGCTAAATTGATGCTGTGATACCCAGTTTTCGCAGAGATCCACCATTTGTTTCACAAAGGACAGATGTTTTGAGTGATTACTTTTTATGCCTTGATGGATTTTAGGACGATACTAAGTCACAAGAATGGGAAAAAGGCATTTCAGGCATGCAGGCAACACATTATCCTTTGAAATATCATGTAATTTGAGATGGGAAGTTGGAAGAGAGGTAGTTTCTCCAGGTTAGAATACGTTTTCCAAAAACAAAAACAAGCCAACAAACAAAAAAGGTGTTTTAAAAGATGTGAAAAACTTTATAGTGTAAGTTCTTTCACAAAGTTATTGGTCCCGCTTCCTTCCTAGAAAGAAGGGAATCTTTTCATCTTCACTGGAGAAATTTTCCTCTTGCTCGATCAAGTGACCTTAGCCCTTCAGGCATATTTTCTGATTTAGACAAGGATAACTATGGTGAAGAAATTATGAAAGGTTTTCCTGTATGTTCAGAGAATGCTAAGATCTTGTACACTGTTTAATTCCAAAGAAAATAAATGACAAAAAAAACCAACTTGACCCTGTCTGTAAACTGGACTAGTTCACATCATGCAGGAGAACTTTTAAGTAATGGATGCTTTTGACAGAACTCAACTGTTTTCACCGCCGAATTGAAGGCTTGGAAGATGAGTTTGTCCGTAAACCATCTCAGTTTACTTTTCTGAAGAACCTTCAGAAACAACACTGTTAAAGCCATGGAAGTTGAAGGTTGCAAGAATATTCTGATGTTTCAGATTAAGTGATTTGGATGAGTTATCACTTTAAAGTTTCATAATATCCACTGAAATTAAAATGCAATATTCTGGAAGTGACAATAAGCATATTGTCAGAGCATGCTTCTGTTGTCAACTAGCAGAATTCATTCACCTAGTATTTACACATGTATCGAAATTCCTGTCAAAACATCCATCTTCCTACCGCTCAGAAGAGTAAGCATGGATGCTAAAGCACACAACAGTATTATCTTTTTATACTTTTTTTCCCTTTCTTTTCATAGTTTTCTCGTCCTTTTTTTTTTTTCCTGGTTAAGCACCAGCCTTTTTGAGGCTTGCAGTCATTTTCTTGTTCAGCATTTCTAAACTTTGTAAGTAGAAGAAACTGCTACTTCTTCCATGAATGTCCCATTTGCAAACTTGCTTCAATTTGTAACTTAATCCAGCAGCGGAAGCTGAAGATCTAATGTTCTTTTACTCTTTTTTCATTTTCATTGGGTGTTCCTTCTGAAATAGGTTTTCTGTCAGCTGAAAAAAACACGGGGCCACTCTCTGTTTTCAAATATTCAGGACTACTAGCATGCTTTTAAGAAGGTAATTTGAAAATAAAATAAGAAGCAAAACGACTATAATGACTTTACTTAGAAATGGACGATTTGTAATATTGGTAGCCTGATATTAAAAAAGTTTTGATTTATAAGTGTGTTTCTGAAACTAATTCTGAAAAGGGTGATATTGAACACCTGTTCAATAGTCATGAATTGACATAGGGAAGTCTCAAGCTGTCACATATGAAGAAAACTTTTATCTACTGTTCGCATTTATTACTATCCAATTTTAATAATCTACTAGAAAGAAACAGTTCTCTGAAATATTTTTAATAAATGCATTTACATGTGTCATAAGCACTCATTAATAGCAGTCTTGTTAGTACAGCTGAAAAGCGTAACATATATGCAGTGGTATTATTTTAAGTGACAGACGAAGACAGTTGCACAACCTGTAATACTGCACATAACATTATTTTTCTACAACATTGGAATACACAAAGTTCTTAGAAATTAAACGAATGCAAGCAAGCTGGGTTACAGAACATGATTCCAGTGCAGATGGTAGAAATCAAAGAAGAATTGTTCAAATGATGCAATTCCTTACCTTATATTTACCCTGGTCACATCCACATAATGTGCTTTCCATTGTGTAGCTTCTTTGTACTCCTATTTCTCTCCAGACAACAACTCGTGCTGTTGATTCCTTTGACTTTTCCACCACAAAGCTGCAGCTGCCCATACAAAACGCCGGGGCAGTCTGACTGAGGATCTTAGGGAGCGTCTGCAGGAGTGGTAATATTAAGAAGACAGCAATTCTTTAATTTTATTTATGAAAAATATAATATCCATAAAAATATTCAATTTCATATATCATAAAATATTTATGAAGAAATAAAAGTTACAAACTTATCAGATAATTTTGCTCAAGTTTGCATTTGAAGAATAATGAGAATACTTCTTCAGCTGGAGTTTTCAAAAAACAGTAGGCTCAAGTGAAAATAGGTTTTTGTCGTTTCCTACCTGCTTAAATTGTCTTTTGTAGACCCAATTACTAAATGAAACATTAATCATGTGCATAATATACATGATAAGAAAAAAATTTTCAGACAATTCCCATCTCCTAATTTATCCAGCTGATTTTATCAAAATTAAGCACACTATATATCCCATGCAATTAAGAGAACTGTAATCCAGATTTTATATGGGTTTAACAATCCATTTTGACCTGATATACACAATTTTTACTAATACATAAAATGAAACTCTATTCAGCAGAGCCTTAAGCAAGTAAATATAATACATAATTGTCTACTTGACAGATTTAGAAAATGACAAGAAACAGTTATGCAAATGAATCTATTACATGCTTAATCTTAAACGCTTCCATTTTTGACCAGCTTTTATTTGTATCAGGTAAGACAAAAATACTTTGATTTTACTGTTTCAGTAGTATATGTCAGAGTAAGCTTGCCCAGATATTTCAGTTCCCCTTTTTGGAAGAAAAACACTTTTCTGTCACAACACTTATTGTATATTGAGTTTCGCATGTTATGATCATGCAGGTGTAAATGACAAGACCTCATACAAATAAGCAGGGCAGCAACTGTGAATGAAAACAGACTCAACATCCGGGAAACCGCACGAGTTGCACATGATTTAAGGAGGAGAAGGCAGATACGGCAGATAAACAACCAGCTGCGCTGCTCGGCTTGGCAACAGAGTTTTGACTTCTATGACCATGGGACTCTGATGACCACCAGCTAGTGGGGAACCACCTCCGCAAGAGGGGCACACGTTTCTTTGTCAAAAGCCTGGCCAACCTGGTTAGGAGGGCTTTAAACTAGGCAAGGAGGAGGAGACTCGCCCTGGGTAGAGGAAGATTGGGTCAGAGAGCACCCAAGGAAACTCGATACCCACAAATCCATGGGCCCTGATGGGATGCACCCAAGACTGCTGCGTGAGCTGGCGGATGCCACAGCTAAGCCTCTCTCCATCATCTTTGAAGGCCACATCTGGAGCACTGTGTCCAGTTCTGGGCTCCACAGTACAAGAGTGATGTGGAGCTGCTGGAGAGAGTCCAGCGCAGGGCTAAAAGGATGATCAGGGGCCTGGAACATCTGCCCTGTGAGGAGAGGGCTGAGCTGAGGGAGCTGGGCCTGTTCGGCCTGGAGAAGAGAAAACTGAGAGGGGATCTAATCAGTGTCTATAAGTACCTCAAGGGAGGCAGTGAGGAGGATGGTGTTGGCCTTTTTTTTTCACTGGTGGCCACTGACAGAAATAGAAGAAATGGCCACAAACTGAAGCATCAAAAGTTCCACAGGAACTTAAGGAAAAAAAAAATAACAGTGAGGGTGACAGAGCCCTGGAACAGGCTGCCCAGAGAGGTTGTGGAGTCTCCTTCTCTGGAGATCTTCAAAACCCGCTTGGACGCAGTCCTGTGCCACGTGCTCTGGGTGACTCTGCACGTGCAGGGGGGTTGGACTAGATGATCTCTAGAGATCCCTTCCAACCTTAACCATTCTGTGAGGCAGGTTCAATAGCAACCGAATTATTTTATAAAATGGCAAGCATCTGAAAGCATCTATACTAATCTAGAGTCTTTAGATGCTTAACAAACCTTTTAACATGCCTGTATAAGCTCAATGAGTCTAACTGCCTTAAAAAAATGGGCCCAAAACACTGAGTTGCACAGATTTGCCACAAGGCGGCAGTCAAGTTACACTGACTGACAACTGGTATTTCATGAAATTCTAAAAGCTTATACAATGCACTGGCTGTTTTTTGTCCAAACCTATTTCATGCATGCGTTAGGGACATATACATTAATTATACATATTTTAAAGCTATTCTTGCCTCTCCCCATGCACAAAAACATGGAGAGCATGTTTCACAGAGCATTTCAGTACTTTTTCTAGAATAATCTCTGCCATGCTTAAATGATTCTCCTTTCTTTTACTAGTTGCTTTTAGTAATTACTAATTTACTAATTGACCATGGGACTCTGTTTGATGACCACCAGCTAGTGGGGAATGATGGGAACCACCTCAGCAAGAGGGCCACACGTCTCTTTGCCAAAAGGCTGGCCAACCTCTTTAGGAGGGCTTTAAACTAGACAAGAAGGGGGAAGGGGAGTGTCACACAAACAGGGCGAACAGTACCACACAGCCAAGGTCAGATGGTTTCCAGCGGGAGTATGGTAGTGGGGACGTGAGGATAGGATATGATTATAGAGGGTCCTCTTTCACCCCTCCTGGGGAACCTGCAGGCTTGGTTACTTCCCTGAAATGCCTGTACACCAATGCGTGAAGCATGGGGAATAAGCAGGATGAACTGGAGATCTGTGTGCGGTCCCAGCGTCGTTATCTCCTTGGAATCACAGAGACAGGGTGGGATAGCTCACACAACTGGAGCGCTGCCATGGAAGGCTGTGTGCTCTTTAGGAAGGACAGGCTGGGAAGGCGAGGTGGTGAAGTTGCTCTTTATGTGAGAGAGCAACTGGAATGCAGGAGCTCAACCTGGGAGCGGGTGATGAGCGAGCTGAGAGCTTGTGGGTAAGGATTAGAGGGCAGGCTAATGTGGGAGACACTGTGGTGGGTGTCTGCTACAGGCCACCTGACCAGGATGAGGAAGTTGATGAGGCCTTCCATAGTCAGTTGGATGTTGCCTCATGGTTACAGGCCCTGGTTCTCATGGGGGACTTCAACTACCCCAACATCAACTGGAAGGACAAGACAGCCAGGCACAAACAGTCCTGGAGGTTCCTGCAGTGCATTGATGATAACTTTTTGACGCAGGTTGTGGAGGAGCCAATGAGGAGAGGTGGGCTACTGGACGTCGTGCTAACAAATAGAGAGGGACTTGTTGGAGATGTGAAGGTGGGGGGTAGCCTCAGCTGCAGTGACCATGAATTGGTGGAGTTCAGGTGCAGCCCAGCACAGGGCTACAAGGATGATCAGGGGCCTGGAACATCTGCCCTGTGAGGAAAGACTGAGAGAGCTGGGCCTGTTCAGTCTGGAGAGAAGAAGAGAAGACTGAGAGGGGATCTAATCAGTGTCTATAAGTACCTCAAAGGAAGCAGTGAGGAGGATGGTGCTGGCCTTTTTTTTCCACTGGTGGCCACTGACAGAACTAGAAGAAATGGCCACGAACTGAAGCATCAAAAGTTCCACAGGAACTTAGGGAAAATTTTTTTAACAGTGAGGGTGACAGAGCCCTAGAACAGGCTGCCCAGAGAGGTTGGGCAAAACCCGCTTGGACGCAGTCCTGTGCCACGTGCTCTAGGTGACCCTGCGTGTGCAGGGGAGTTGGACTAGATGACCTCTAGAGGTCCCTTCCAATCTTAACCATGCTATGATTCTACGATTATAAATGGAGAGAAGCATATTTCTCATGTATACATTATAAGGTAATACTGTCCACAAAAAAGCATACAGTGGTACCTGCCCCTCCCCTCTCCCCCCAGAAAAAGGAATTACTGTACCATGAGTAAGTTTGAAGTTATATTTCAGCAATGTTTACATCTCTCAAAATGTTTTGAAATACATTCATGAAACTAATTTTTCTGAGTAAGCCTAGTTATGCTGTAAAGTCACATAAGTGCATAGCATAAGCATATTCCAAATTCTTGTCAAGTGTCAAAAGTTATGAATGTCCAACTTACCCTGTAACCTGGGTCTTCAATCAAGTCACAAGAGGAGGAACTAACATTAGTGTGCCACATTGTCTCTTTTATACTGCAGCCATACATAAATACATTCTTTTTACGAGAATGACCATGATAATCACAGTAGACCTGAAAGAAACAATTCAGCAAAATGAAGCCAAGGTGTATCAACTTAATACTAACATTAAAAAAATCCTTATTTCTTATGCTATTATGTTTATATTTTCACTGTAAAAAGTTCCAAATGTTTAGGAAATACTGTTTATATGATCAACTCATGCAGTAAGAGAAAAAATTCAGATGCTTTCTAAATAAGGTTTAACCCTCTGTGCTACCAACAGAAAAAAGTAGCATAAATGTTTGCAACAGATCAGCTCTCCAAATCACATCTGCAAGCGTAATACAGTTTACATGAACCTATTAAGAAGTTTACTTTACAGACTAGCTGCATAAACAAAAAGATTCAGAATTGCTTTACACATACTCACCAGTGGTAAACGTTTTATAGAAGACAGATATTGCAGTAAGCCCTTGGCATGGTAAATTGTGGGATGCAGATCTGGATTTGGATTTTGCCACTGTCTGTTTAAGTCCTCTCCACTTAAGGAGCAACGGTGGCTATTTGGCAGAAAGAAACAAACAAACAAACAAAGGCATGAAGAAAAAAAACCCTTCCTAATGCAAGTCTTCTTTGTTACCACTTCTTTGGAAGAGTTCAATGCCAAAGGACTATTTTTTTTTTTTTTTAATTTCAAAGCACTTTTGCTTTCTCGTAACTACCTTCACCTGCTCAAGACTGCGGTTCAGAGAACGAATAAAGGTGCAATCTCCAGTCAGAAGAGAATGAAACGCCAAAACACCAAAGCGCCCCGAAACAATTAAAATATGATTTTACAGTGAACTAATTGAACCATATTTCTTCAGGGAAAACAAACAAACAAAAAAACCTAAAAATCCTCAGAAAATAAATTCTCACGGTTTTATAAGAATTCTTTTAGTATATATGAGTATTGCATTTGTATGTTTTTAGGATTCATTTATTTATAGTTTTATTTTTAGTTATATTTACTTAAATTCTATTTTAAATTACTTTCTTAAACAACAGATGCAAAGACTTAGTATTCACAACTTACACATTTGTAAGTAAACTTAAGCTTACTTTCCATTGATGACACCATCTGGATTGAGCATTGGAATAATTTTGAAAATATAAGATTCTCGTAAACTTTGGGCACTTGGATTATTGCTCATAAGATATTCCAGTGTTCCCTTCATAACCCAACTTGCATTTGTCTCTCCAGGATGGACACGAGCAGTTAGGAAAATATAAGGACGATTCCCTAAAAGGAGAATAAATGTCACAAAAGATGATTCAAGCTAGTTTAAAATTTTATTTACAGAAGAGAGAAGTAATCATTTCCTTTATTCAGTCCAATGCAACGTGTAGTATTTTATCTTTCAGTGCATTCATATAAATGGAGCATTCTTCATGAACTCATCAGAACATTTTTAGAAGGACTGCTAATTACACAGGTGACAGTGGAATTTTAAATTCAGTATGAGACAACTACATGGCCATAATCAGCTGAAGATGGCAATTAGCATGCCATATACTTTCAAAGGTTCTTTTCAAATAAACTAGAAAAATACCAGGGGAGCCGGCGTGAAGGGGGTTAACTGAGAATGCTCTTACAACAAAAGCACACTTAAAAGTCCCAGTAGCTGAGGCTTTTCACTATGAAAACTTTTTTGACAAGCTGACTTCCACAGGTTTTGGCAGAAAAGTTAGTTGAACATCAGGTTTTTTTTTCTCCTCCAAGAAGCACTATCAGCAAAGAGTAACAGAAATAAAAATTCTCATACTCAGATATATGTTTTTAAATGCAAAGGAAATCCTGAACACCAGCATCTTCCAATATCATGAAAGTCATTAAACTTATTTTACATTGTTTTGCTTAAGTGCACAGTAGTTGACAGATTTTTTTTTTTTTTTCACAAGAGCTAGTTTACCATTATTTCCTGTTGACGAGAAAGAGAAATCATACTTACTGAACTGACAGATATGTTCATAGCTATTTGACTCTGGCATGGCTGTAATAGTGACTATCGGACAACTGTTGCCAGCCAGGGTCTCACACAGAGCATCATGCCGAAAATATATCTGTTGAGGGTTGTGCATGGATTCCAATTTCTGTAGATGCATCTTCATCCCCAAAATAATGAAAAGATACTTCAAATCTTTTGTAATCATCCACAAAAGTCTATTCTACAGACATTATTTACTCCAATTTGTTGTTGTTGTTGTTATTGTTACAAATAATATTTTGACAATGAAATATCATTCTCTGCATATCTAGCCAGCTAAATTCTTTATATGTTCTTACAATTGCTTTGAAGAAAATGAAAAGTGCAAATTTTCTAATAGGTGAAACTTCTTCAAAAATTTTAATAAATTAGTAAATTGTTTAATAAATAGCTTTAATCGACACTGGTTTACACTAAACATTGAATCCACAAGTACGTTTTTGCTACTATTACCAAAAAAAAAAAAAAAAGAAGTCACGATATGGCGAAAACCACGTCGTCTATGACAAAGCATTCTGTCCAGAAGTTTTCTTTAATACTGAATGCTTTACAACACTCCTTTTACCTAATTCACTATCCTAAAAATGCTTCTCTCTGTCTTCAATATAACAGCTTGCATAGGTCAGCTATGAACTTGTGGAGGATAAGAGTAATTTGACTCACTCAAAAACACTAATTCAATGCATAAAGATTTTTCTAATAAATATAGTTGTGAATCCCCAAAAAACCATATATTTTATTTGTTTTGAAAACAAGCATCATTTTGTTTCCCAGGAATTGTTCTTAAGTACAAGCCGCACCCTCTGTCATTTTATATCAAGATCATGTAAAAAAATTCTCCAATTTAAGGAGCAGTTTGAACCTAAAAAAATGGAAGCAGAATTAATTCACAAATGGCTATCATTTTCCACATTACACGTTCTCCAAAAGTAAAAATGGTTATCTATGTAACAAATTATAATCTTCCCACCTTTAAGGTCGAATATGTATACGGATAATGGTAAGCAAAGTAGCAGACATCGTCCTTATGTTGGAAAGTCACTGTGAATGTAATTGTATAATAAGATTTTCCTTTCTGACCTCCAGCAGCAATAGAACTCCTCGAAAAATGATTCCTAGTAGTAAAACAAAGATAATGAACACATTTGAATAAGTTTTTTTTTTTTTGTCTCAAGAGCTTATTCCTGAACATACTTTTTAAGAGGTAGGAAGATTTTTAGGGATTATATTTCTCTTCTGTGTTCATACAAGTTAAATACTAACTTGTGAAGAAACTTGGAGAGCAAAGATAGACATGCTTTATGGGAGGAGATGAGTAAAACAAACAAAAAAGCAGCAGCAAACAACCCTTCACTAAGAAGGGTAAGAAATTTAATGGTAACTTCTTATGTTCTAAGATTACTCTAAAATGATTTACAATAAAGGCACAAAAGACTTATCACAGATACCACCTGGCTAGTATAACTGCATGTCACCAACGACATTTTAAAGAGTGTGCACATCTATGTTTCACTAAATATTTCCGTACAATAAAATGCCTTTTCTAGCCAAAATGAGTATATAAGTAAACTACTTCAATGATATCAGTGTGCTAACCAAGTGAGATTCTATATATTTTCATCACTTCTGTTACTTTTCCATAATAACAAAGCAAGAGTAATTAAGGAGAAAAGCTGTGTTCACAATAGAACTATTGTAAGACTGTTAAAAAACAGGAGCAAACATTTCTTGTTGTCAGCAAAAAATCTCATAGTCATCTTCAGCAAAAGATCTGTTTGTTATAGCTGTTTGGTACTTACTTGTAGTAACAAATATCTGTCCCAACACGAGTCCAACATGGTCTAGAATTTAAGGCTTCCTGAACAGAATACATGAGTGGTTGCATACCTTAAAAAAAAAAATCATTTTAATGTAAAGATAGCACTCTTTAATGTTGAGATGATATCGGTAATGGACCAGACAAACATTTTTATGCAATTCTCCAAGCTAGCTACACTTTTCAATTTGCTATCATAGAATATATTTTCATGAAAATCTGGACATGCTCTTTCATTCAAAAGATCATGTTTCCACTCTCTATCAAATCCTAATTAAAGATAGAAAAAAAAAAAGAAAGAAAGAAAAGCCTACTCCATTTAACTCATCACTATGAAAAGGCAGCAAAAAGAACATAAAATACTGAGATTATCATCTATTCACCTGTAGAGTTGGAAAATACAGAAGTTTTCAAGTAAGAGAGAACTTTCAAGTTAAGAGATTATTATTTGTTTAGTTCATATAAGCTTATTGTGAAAGTGCAAATATTTTAAATAAATGGTTTAATATGTCCTATTTCTCAGCAACACTTAAAAAGTTTATATCTTAATCAAGTGAAGGTGAACACTTCAAGAATATGATGTCATTTTGTTCCAAGTGTTTGGGAAAGGTGGAAGGAAGGTTTCTCCTCCTTCTCCTTATAGGACTAAAAGGAAGAATTGTACAAAATCAAATGGGGAAAAGAGCTCACATAAGTGCTTTTGAGCTGAATGACCTCCCTGGTCCTGGAAGGTCCTGGCCCTTCTCCTGGAAGAAAAGCTTATTACATTGCGTGATGCACAAACAGCAAATGCTGTGAGTTAGAAGCTGCAGAGGGTCACACCTGAACCATTCACAACACTTGAAAGGAGAACCTTACTTTTCCCTCTCACAAATGCAGTAAGAATAGCTCTTCGAGACTATCTACACTTTTTTTTTCCTTCTGAAAAACATCTCTATTTTGGAGTGGACTTAATGGCACCTAGTTCTAATTTTGACAAGATTTGTTGTCCCTCATCCCAGATGATCTTAAGACAATTTTCGCTGAAGTTGCGATTCTTCTATTTTGGCTTTAATCACATCAATGCTTAATTTCAAAATCTGATAGCTAGTGTCTTCAATTACATCTTTTTTTTTTCTTTTTAGCTGAAATTAGTCACTTTCTAGTGTGACTACTACTATTGAAAAAAATATATATATAGATGGAAGACATGATACACAGCTCAACTTTTCTGTCCAAATATTTTACTGCATATTTTTTCTCAAGGAATGGGAAATGTATCTTACCGTAGTTAAATTGACTGTTTGACTTTTCACAGTTGATGATGTTAAACCGATATCCAATGCCAGGTTTCATTCCACTGACTTCAAAGTAAAACCACTGATGATAGTGATTGCTATTTATGTCTGAGTTTAGAATTAGATCATATTCGTTTCTGAAGATTAATAAAAACAAATACATCTTTTTTAAAAATAAGAAATGAAAGATTTCACACATAATAATAAAAATGGAAATATCTCACTTTCTGATTTGAATAACTTTGCGCAGGTTTCCAGATTCAAATTTGGAATTAAACTTCAAAAGATCTGCTTCCTCAGGTACTAAATAACTAAGGGAAGAAAAAGAGATCAGAATGACTAACAGAAACACATGTGGTTTGCTTCAGATCTCACTTGTCAATTGAACAATTATTCTACATCTGCCATAAAAATAGCCTGAGTAGTAGAAACAATGTCATACCACAAGAAAGAACTAGTCAAATCAACAATTATAGAACCATTTTAAAAATTACAAATTATATCATAGGTAAAGTAAAATATACTTAGGCTATTCATTATTGTTTTCAGAAAATTAAAACCTCACCTGGAATTATCAAGGTCATACACAACTCTATCTATAATATCATTTTGATGAATCAATCTTTCAATATCTTGAGAGATTTTTGTCCTAGAAAAAAGAAGAATCCCCATTTAACCTGTTGCATATTATTTCCAATTGTAAGAGAGAAGTAACAATAAAAACTAATGAAATTAACATGAACATAGTGGGATAGACTTTCAGAGACACTTCAGCCTCGTCCCCACTTATGTGCAAAAAATGTAAGTGTACTTAATAAACACCTGCATTCACAGCTGCCTGATTCCAGTATTTGTATGTGTAGGAACTGAGTTTTCATGCACAAAACCCAGTGGGTTTTATCTTACAAGATGAATGCACCATATCAAAATTTGTAGTAGCAACAGGAATTACTCAAACATTATGTATGTTAATGCTTTAATCTATGACAGTACTTGGTAATATTAGTAATTTTCATGAGTCCTACCATAACTAAAATTAAAGTATTACAGAGTAGGTCGTGCAGTGAGTGTGTTAGTGCACTAGCTTTTCACCTCTGGACATCTAGGTTCATATATCGACTAGGTAACAAATAAGAATGAATTTGGTGATGTCAGCCAAATATCAGGTATGTATTTATCCAGATCATTAAACCATTGCACAACTGGCAGTATCTAGGTCCTTGTTTGGAAAAGTAAGAATGTGTTGCAGTTCAATAATGAAATATAGTGGCAGAGCTGTGGGGAAAAGCACAGAACCTGCAATAAGAACAAAAGGAGGCAGATTAACAATGAAGAACACAGGAACAGAGCTGTAAAGTATGTTCAGGCTGGAAATTCTGCTTAATTAAAATAAATATTGTTGATAAAAGAGAAAAGAGAGAAAGAAGTATACAACTGTAGCACCTCTTATTATGTTAGGAGTCACTTGGCAAGGAGAAAAAAAAAACATATCCAGCAATGTATAAAAAAATTGCAAGAAGTTCCACTCACCATAATCTATCTGATCAGGGTTCAACTCAGGAGAGTTACAGATTTCCCACCTGATAACGAATTATTAAATCTCAATATGCCTCAGCATACACCTCTCAGTGATCATAATACTCTCCATCATCACAGGAATTTTATCAGGATAAAATTCACTAATCAATGCAAAATATTTAAATACCATATTTATAACCACAGTACAAAGAAAGAAGATCTGGCTTTAAGAAAGATACACAAAAAAAAAAAGTAATGCATTTTAAGATAATGAAAAAATAGCAGACCGGGGAAACTATTGGAAGATTATTGAAGGAATAATTAGAAAAATAAAAGAGAAAGAAAAATCTATTGACCTGGAGCTACGTGTTTATGGGTAGGTCCCCTGAGAATTCTGAGTTAACTCATGACCACTTCTGCAGGTGTTTAGAAAATGTGCAGCAAAAACACACCTAAGGTTTATAGAAGATGAAGAAAAAAAATAAGTAGATACTTAATTCCTAATTTACAGGGGACTGGATTAAGTAGCATTTTCCTTCTCTAGAAGGTAGAATAATAAAACACTTCAATTATTTTCAGAGGATATTCTGACAACAGTTTGATTAAACGTTTTGTAAACACTACGTATTGTCAAATGCAAACAAAAATTCAAAAGTGCATCAAAACACAAGCTGGTAAACACTGCATCTCCTAGCGTACTGCAAGACCAAAACACATTCATCACCCCACAACACTTAGAATACAGTGAGGACAATATAATGCAATGCAATGCTCTGCTTTCTAACAGAGACTTAGCTGACGATGGGTGTACTAATTAATGGCAAAAATGTGAACATAAATCTCACTCAAAGCGAACAGAATTTACACATGGTTTTCCAGAAAACTTTCAATACTTCCCTGTGTCTTTGATAAAATCACTTTTCACCATCTTTCTATAAAGTACAATTTCTAAAAAGATTAGGCTCTTTTTAAAGGGGTTATCTTCCCAGAAATTCATTATATTGCAGCAACAAGACTGAGTCATTAGCAGAAAACTGAATTCTTAGAATGGTGTACCTTAAAAAGCTGAAAAAGGATTTCTGAATCAAATTTAGCAAAATTACATGGAATTCCATTCTTGCTTCACTGAGGAAGTAAAATGTTACTTTCCATGTTAAAAATACATCTTACCAAATGTAAAATACTTTAAAGTTAAAAAAGTTAGGCTTCACCCAATGTAAGACTACTCAGGAATATTCACAATGATCAAACACGTAACGACAGGACATGCAAAATTTTCTTAAAGTATTGTGCTGTCTTGAGTCAGAAAATACCAAGTTCAAATCTAAATCAGTCAAATCAATCTAGAAATTAAATATACTTTACTCTCAACAGTGAGGAGGGCTTTTTAGAAAGAATATATGTAGTAACATAATGTCATTCGTGTCTCAACAATTGTAGGAAAGATTTTTCTTTCCAATCACAGATATGTCAACTAATTATTGTAAAGATTTCATCTAGTTTTAAAAAGACCTGTCATCTTAATATCTAAATGTAAACATGTAGAGTCTCATGCAATTGAGACCACACTCACTTTAGTGCTGCTAAAGGTCTTCCAAGAGGAGAAAAAACTCAAGAAACTTCATTCACTTTCAATAAGATTTTGTCCTTAATTCACAGACTATGCAGAGAAAAGCTCCCAGCAAAGAAGGTGATGATAAACTGTCAATACACCATTATGTCCACAAGCTTTCAGAGTTCTTATTGTTTTTGCTTGACAAAATATGACAGAATTCCTTGGCAAGTTAAATAATGAGTTAGAGTCACTTCTAGTTTCCTTCTTTTGATCTTGGAAAAGATAAGCGATTTTTAGAAGTTACAAGATCTGGATGGGGGGGAAGTCAAGAGGGGAAAAAAACTGGAGAGCAGAAAGTAAATTAAGATTTTAGAAGCTGGAATTTCATAATTATAATTAGCAGTTACAGAACCAAATTTTATTTGGTGGCTTTGCATTGATTAATGCTAAGAAGTTAGCTACCTATCTTCAAACTGATTTTCACTGAAAACCATTTTACATGACAGAATAAAAATTGTATACATAGGAGGTGAACTTCCAGTTATTCTCAATGTAAAGACTGTTTATCAAGGGAACCACAACCACCACAACAAAGAATTTTAACTCACCTCTGCACTCCATAAGGCCTTTCCAGAATAGGCTCCTTAAACGGGGGTGGAATATGGCCAAAATAATCTGGATAGGCCACTTCAGAATATTCAGGGACAGACTTTGTGTTTTTTACCATTTCAATATAAAGATCAGAGTCATGAACTGGCGATATATCAGAAACTTCAAGAATCACTTGTTCGCCTGATGAATTTGATCCGGAATCATCATCTTCCTCAGAATCCACCCCAGTACAGCACAGTTTTCCCAGCTGAACAGGTGATCCCTCAAAAAGGCTACTTCTGCAGGGTGAAACATGCTCACAAGGCTTACTGCACGCAAGGGTGGTAAGGCTAGTTTTGCTTTCCTTCTTTATGGCACACCCTGCACCAAAATACTGTTCATTTTTTGCAGTGTTTTGCAGAGTGATTCTGTCCAAGCCTTTCACAATTTCTTGGCTTAGACACTGGCAAGTCGGCAGCAGCTTCTTTTGATCATTTTGCTGATGTAAGCTACTGCCTTTGTTACTATCTTTTTTGGACAGTTCCAGAAAGGCTGGCCTTATATTGCATTCCTCTGCCAATAAAGAATTGCTCTCCTTCAGAGAAATTTCTTTTACTGATTGGCTTGCTTCTGCACAGTGCTCCTCTCCTGCTGTAGGAACAACAATAGGCCCACCCAGATTTGCATCAGATCGAAAAGGCTTTGGTTCCTTGGACACCAAGTCACATTCCTAAAAGTAAACAGAAACAAACCTTGATTCTTGTTTTATTTTCCTCCCCATACGTAAACACTTCTTATAAGATGATTTATCTTTCAATATACTTGACAATAGCCCAAGTGAAACCAAAGTTTTAATTAAAAAAGAAAGTTATCATTGTGTTGTAAACCTACATGAACAAGGCAACAAAATTCCATCTTCTCCAAGAAGATACTGTCAAAACAGTATAAAAATAAAAAAGAAACAATAAAAAGGCCAACTGAAACTTTCAAGTCAATGCCATTCTCCAGATTTTGTAAATCACTGCTTTCAGGTGCACAACATAGTATATTGACTTCAAATAACATAGCCAGAAACTAACTCACTGTATGACTGTATAGCTCCCCTCATGTGTAGCAAACATGCTCTCCTTTTTTACTTTTTTTTTTTTTCTGGAATAACTATATTCATAAAAAAGCAGAAGATTAAAATATATGCCAGATTCAACCACTTACTACTGGGAATCATATACTTTACCTGAAAGTTTTCCAAAAGTTCTGGGAAAAATTGCTCATATATTTTCAGTTCTTCTATTGGTCGCCCCAATTCCTGTCTAGGTTTCAGTTTATTTATATCAGTCTCAATATCATCATTCTGAAAGACCAACAAAATAAATTAACCTTGCATACAGGATGAATTAATTTCTAAAAATATGATATTCTGCCTTTACTTCTTACACGAACATGGTTATGACATAGCTCTCATTTTTAAAATTAGCTGAACTGCACATTTCATTATGAGGATTTAGGCAATTCAGTTTTATTGGTTTCCCAAAACCCCAATTTCAATGGCAACATTACAAATTAACTTTCTTTTGCTTTCATACAGATGTATTATGCAAAGATTTATTTTATGCACAGATGTATTTTGCCCTATCCTTTGCAGGAGATAATGCATTATGCAGCCATTACAACCTGAAAGGTAAACATTTCACCTGACTGCAGTGAGAATAAAATAATGTTCTTTTTGAAGATGCCCTTCATCAAGACTCATGAGAAGACAGCCCGCAAACAAAGCCGTCAATGTCTGCATCGATATAACATTCAAACATAAAACAGGCAGAATGTCCTTTCGCATCCTGACTGGCAACTGAGAACAAGACCTTCCCAAAGTGGGAACAGAGGGTCTGATCTCTACCTATAAAGCTGGCTGAATTTCAAAGTCAACTTGACCTACAGTCAATACCAGGTCAGAATAATGGAAAAAGCTGGAGTTACTCCTACCGAGTACAATACGCAGTAGAGAGGACTGAGGTAAGTACAAGGTGGGAACAAACACTGAAAAAGCAGTTTGCAGTTCTGCTCCATCCCACTGCAGCCAAATTTAGTGTGAAACGAAAAGATTTTTCGCAAAGGTTCATTCTTTCAAACAGCACTCAACTTCTTTAAAATTCATATGATTTTTTCAAATTTTTTTACGAAAAACCTCCTCACATTCTACTAATACTCTAATAATATCTAAACCATATGGCTGCATACATGACTGAAGCAATAACAATGCAATTAGAAGACCAAACTGAGGCACAATTTCGTCTCCTACAAACCTTAAAATGTTGGTCCTTGTCATCTTCATTTTCAGCTTCAATTTCTGACTCTGCTTCAACATCATCATTGTCATCACTTTCATCCACTACATCATCCACTGTGATATGAAAAAAAAAGTTCTCTAAGGCAGATCATAAATTTTACATAATATATAAGCTCAAAAAAAAGGTTTATCTAATCATCAAAATTTATTCATTTTTCACTTACCAACTGAAAAAAGGCAAAACCAACTAGTTCAAGGTCCTGTGAAATGCCCTAAGCTTTAGTAACTATTAGCAGGTTTATAAAACTAACTGAATGTTTGGCAATACTGCAAATTCGATGCTACAAATCCCTTCCCCCACCCACCCCAAAATAGCAACTGGCTGTCAGAAATGCTTAACAACCCAGATGTGCCAAGCCTGCAGTTCTGCACCAGAATATCCCAGTACAGGCTCAGCTCAACACAAAATGAGATGGCCGTGACATCTTTTCTTAAATCGAGTAGTAATGTGCAGGTCAAAAAGAGGAAGGAAAACAAACAAACCCACCACTATATGTTTTTACTCTAAATGTTTTTAGATCTGAAGAACGAGCCTAAAATTAAAAATAAGCCAGAAACTATTGATAGTTTCCTTCCAGTGCTCCCACATAGATTCCTCCTAGTAAGCAAGATACTGGATCTTAAGAGGGCTGACTTAAGCAGTCACTGCAACTGCTTAACATAGCCAGATATGCAACCCCAAATATAGACAGGAAAAGTTACTCCCTACAACTGCAGAAGGATTCAGAACACCAAGCCCTATTTGATTTATCAATGTAATACTTTGAAATCTAAACTACAACAACAAAAAAAAGTGAAATGTTCATTTACACAACTACTAATGAGTACTGGGCTAAAACCACTTCCTGATATGTAGAAGTGGGCACTAGACAGTCATTCTGATATATGTGCTAATCACTAGTGACAAATCCAATCTTTTTCTTCAAATATCACAGGGTGTTTTTAAGAAGGGGGTATTCAGTATAAGAGAAGTAGAAGACTCACATAAGACATTAACAAAATATACCGATTTGCTGAAGTATTCAGAATTATTACACTTTTACAGTGCTAAATACATGAAAATATACTTTTAATGTATTCAGACTGTATTTGTTCAGACCATTCTGTACCTCTTTTAATAGAGAAATTTAGAGAGATGTATCCTATATCTTTTTTATCTTTCTGTGTTTATATATTTTAAAAAAGGATTGATAAATGGCAAGAGAATATGATCAAAATATGATGGTTCTAAAAAGTAATACAGTTTCAAAATACTGAAGTAAAAATTTAATTTCTGTAAATTTTGGAACAGGTTTCAGTATAGATTTCCTACTTAGGAGACAATAGAAAACAGTCTGTAATTTGATGCTATCTCATATGAATTTCAAACACATACTTGTCTTCTTTCAGATTATGATATTTTATTTCAGAAAATATCATGAATATGATATTAAAAGTGCAGTTTCACCTCTTTATTTAGATTAATTTCCTCACAGCAGCTTCATAGTCTGCCTACCCAAGTACTGCTTCCAGATATCTGAAAAATCATTAATTACCCAAAAACAATGAGAGGAAATCACAATCAGATTGCTGTTCTTACAAAGCACCCAGATAATGCTTTGCAGACCAGCATTACCTAAGGGACTGCAGCAGTTCACATAAGCAGCTCTACTTCTCATCACATAGACGAAGAAATAATCACAATGGTTTAATATCAATGCCTCAAGTAGCACATGCTAAACTAAATTCAATGCATCTAGTTTATCCGATTAACAGAAAGAAACTGAAGAAGCACGTATATTCTTCTATGTGTCAAGTTAAAACAAAGATTAAGTGTGTAGGTGAATACATGCAGTTTATGCTTTGCATCTGACAGTTAGATGAAAAGCACTTTTTAGTTCCTGGTTTATTTTTATATTAGTTTCCATCGAAATATATAAGTGTATATATATATATCAACTATATAAATATAGTAAAGTTTTAAAAATTAAGTTAGACAATTTCAAAGAGAAAATTTAGTACAATATCCATACCTTCGGGAGGTAAACTGTACAGCTGAGCCACAGGACCATTAGCAGGAATAACTGGCAGTTGGAAATGGAAAGCACTTTTTATAGTAGGTAAAGGAAGACGGTTTTTAGGAAAACATTTTCTCATAATTAGGCTGGATGTGTTGACGAGTGGATCAAGAGTTCTTACTGCAAGGCACTCCTGTTAACAGCAATTAATAGAGAAAAGGATCTCAAACTAAGAGCCATATTGCATTTTATAGATTTTTTTTAATTCACTAATGACAAAGTATTTCATGGTGCTACTTAAAATAAATTTCGTTTATGCCTTATCTGAAGACCAGAGGAACTTTTCTCAGCTCAAATTCACCTTTTACCAAAACTCGTATCTACACAATTGAAGATTTTTTCAGAAGTTCAGCAGCCCCTCCCAGAGAGGGTCGCAGCAAAGTAAGGTTAAAATATGAATATCATGCTGTACCCTTTCCTTTTACTTTAATCAATTGCAGAACACCATGCATAATTCCCAAATCAAAAAGAGCATTAATGGTTAATAAATTCATAATGATAAATTGAGTGCCACAAAATATTTTTAAAGTTTAAAATGCAATAAAAGAAAAAAGGAAGTAAACTTACTTGTGAAGTGTTGTAAAGAATTTTCATCCCATTGGCATCAATGAATGCCTTCCTTCCTAATTTGATGTTCGTAACACTTTTAATGCATTGTAAAATGCCTTTACGTATCAGCATGTATCTGTGTCGACTATCATGACGATGCCAATCTACATAAATCGTCACCAGCACATGTACATATCCTCTGTCTACTGCTCTCCTGGCATTTGTCTCTTAACAAAAAAGTTTTTTAAAAAAAGTAAAACAGTAAATTAAATGGTGAAAGGGCATAATTAGTGTCATATTTTCAGCATGATTTTCAAACCAATATTTTAATTCTTTTAAATCAATTTACTGAATTATGTTATCATCTGAAGAAATACTTCAGCCATGTTTAGTAAGTTTACATTGACATAGATGCAGTTTTACACTGACACAAATACAAAAACTCTGTAAAACATATTTCTGTATTTTCTATACATTTATTACAATCCTACAATTCCTCTACCGTGTCAGTATCACTAAATATCTAATTAAATCACTACAATAAACAGGTTAGCTGTTCAAGGCAGATATTGTATCTCTCCTCCTGCACACAAATTTTGCATAACTCCTTACCTCTGTTAGGAATGATACTTATAATGGAATTGACTTCTCTATGTCAATGTCTGCAGGCAAAATATGCAATATGCAAAATTATATTTGCATATGAAAATACAGATTTTGGACCTGTAATACTGCAGTGATCAGTAGAATTTCCTACTTCTACCCTGTTATAATAAACCTATATATTTCTAATCATTCTTGCTCCAACATGGCAAATGCATGATAATTTTGAACTGCGTTCTTAATTAAAAGCCCATTTTGGACTTTTTTTTTTTTTAAATGAGTACCAAGAATGTTTAGTACTCCTCCATGAAAAGCATACACATACAACACATGAATAAATAGCAAATTTGGATGTGCAACATTAAAATCATATTAGTGTTTTTTAAGTAGCAACATCACGTCCTCATGTTATTTGCTTTGCATTTGCATTACTATCTTTTTTACTGCTATACAAAATTGTCTCTATAAATATCATTGTCAAGAGAACAGATATAGAAAATATTACAGTCATTAGAAATAATTGAATGATTGAGCCCAGTACTGTATCCTTTACTCCTCAGGATACTGTTGCATGGTTTACCAAAAGAGTACAGATAGGTATAAAATATTCGCAGCTAGAAAATTTGGGGATAAAAAAGGTTTATAACATTTCCCTCACTGTCCATACATACTGTGTAAACACAAGACTTGAAACAAACTGTTATACTGCTTATACTCTACGTAATAACTGTCACTCAAACATGATAAACTCGAACTGTTCCTACCCCAATAGCAGAACAGATGCAATCCAATGAGTAATCGAGTTCTGACAAACTCAGAATTATGATGTTCTACTGTTTTGTTTTTTTTTCTTAAAGCCATTAAAATAATTATATTCCGATTAATAAACTACAAAATGGCAGATTATAGTTTATATTGATTTTCTAGCTCTCTCTTTTCTCCTCAAATAAACCTACTAATGAAATGAGATATTTGAAATTAGACAAATATTTTAATTTTCAGAAAACTTCCATAAACTGGAAGCTTCACCAAAAAAAAATAGGCAGAAGTTCTACATACATAGACTATGTGTTTATTTTAGTTGGCGTTGCTTAGTTTAAAAACTCACCAACTTATGTAGAATATTCAGTATGTCAATGGAACTCCACACACCAGAAATTAACATTGTTATGAAAAGCAACATAAAAGCTTAGGATGGTAAAGGCCAAAACTTCTCAGGACCAAATCTCTCAAAATAAATGCAAACATGTCAGTCAAGAGATGTTTCTTTCTTCACACACTTTTCAACATTTTATTTCCTCAGTAGTACTGAGAAAAAAAAATTACAGAACAGAATACCAGTAGCAATTCTAAATGGTTCCTTTTCTATATTTCCCAAGAAGTAACCTCCAAATTAGTAAATAAACGATCTTTAGGATCAAGAATCACTGCTTCTCAAGAAACTCAAGAAAATCTGACACTCTACATGAACTGCAGTGTCTGAAACGGTCTTCAGCAAAGAACAGCATGCCTCAGTTCTTCTCTGACTATTTCTCCAGCTGCTGTAGTTTTTACACAATTGTTGCGAGAGAATGAGTCTACCATTCTTTATGTGGAATAACCTTGGCCGAAAGACAGCAGCTGTGATGTCTGTTGAGAGCTGCTGGCTCAGACAGCCAATGCCCAGGAAGAGCCATCTCATCACCCCATGTTACTCCATAGGCAGCCCAACAGTTTCTATTTTCAGAATTGCACCCTTGTACTACCTCCTGTCATCCCACTGAAATCCCACTGGTATTTCTGGTCATGTAAGATACGTGCGTGAGGAAAATGCATAGCATTTAAGACATAGGTGACCACTACTGAAAGGTAGAGGTGTGTAAGAGGTATTTCCCCACCTTGTATCCAGATCAGTTCTGCAGAGGCTGGGCAGCCTTTCTGCTGCATAACTGAAGAGACAGTACCTAATTATTAAATACGGATGTACACATACATAAAGAACACGGGAATGCAGAAGGAATGACAGTCTTAATTGAAAGCTTCCTCAACTTGAACTTCTTTGAGTCACAGACTTTTTTTTTTTTCATTATACATTGCTTGCATACATATCTCAACTAAAAGAACTGTACCTTATAGTCAAAAACTTACTTGATTTTAGCAATGCAGCAAGTGTGTCTAAAGCAACCCTGTCAACATAAAAAAAAGACAAACAAGTAAACTTTATCTACAACACTGCAAAACTATACAAAAAGTTTAATATTTTAAGATTTCTTCAGACAGAATACTATTAGATAACTATTCTATTTTCCTGGCTCTACAGAATCAGACTTTTCTCTAAAAATTTGGTTTTACTGAAATACTGTGGTTTCTTTCATATCTGAAATTCGACAATGAAAGTTTAAAAATTCATCAAATAGCTATATGAACAATCTTTGTCAAAAAAACCCGCTACCAGTGGTAATGTAACATGAATCACGTTCAACGGAAGACATCTCTGAAACCCATGCTTTTACAAATGGTATTACTTGAATGTGCTTAAGAGTAATGATCAGCAAAATCATCAGTATAATCTCTTTTGTATACAAAGTTATTGCCTCAACTATCTCAAGATATACAACTAAATAACCTATACACTTATTTTTACCCTCTCCATAAAGATAGACTTCACACATCTGATCTCACACCATAAACAGGATATCATGATTACTCACATCATGGAATAGTAAGTTCACATGTTTAATTTTAGCTAGGGGTTAAAGGGGGAGGAGGGTTTTTTTTTATTATTTGGAAGTACTCCAAAAACCATGTGTGTAATATTTAGATAACAGAACCCTAATTTGTGCTGAACTTAGAATGTAGCAACATGATATTATGTCAGTAGACAGATGAAAACTCGATTTCCCACATGTATGCTCTTCAAAAGGTTGTTTGTATATAAAGAAAGAGCTAGCTCCAATAATATCAAACAGAAGGCTTTTATCCAAAAAAAAAAAGTAATACAGGACCATTTGTGAAAAATACCTGATGAACAGGATAGATGAGTTATTTATTTTTAACTTAAGATTACTGCCCACACAACAGGAAAAGTCAAAAGCAGGACTTTAAGGTACCCTATCAAATCTTTATTCACATAGTAGTCCCCTAGATATATATTCCTGATGTTTATTATTCTGTGGTGGATGCTTTTACCCTCAGAAACTGTATAATTGCTTGGGAGTAGAATGCAAGAAAATTCTATTATAAAATAAAACAACACATGCCACCATGGAAACACAAATGATAGCTGGGATTAAATCCAATAGGTCTAAGAATGATGGAATTGCCTTGATCAGTTTGTTCTGATTTATTTGGGGATAGCTGTGAATACGGTTTCCATACAAGAATATTTGAGACCCAAAAAAAGAAAAAGAACCCACATCACACCTCTATCCTTCTATCCTTTGCTTGTACTGTAGCTAGATATTTGGGCATTTTGTGTTACTGCACAGGATTTGTAGTTCTCCTTAACATCCCTCTCTAACTATTAAATACAAGTTGTACTTCAAAGTTTTGAAATATTTCTATATATTTATATATCTAAAGCTTTTCCACATACTACAGTACAAGACTTTATTGTCTTATTAAAAAGATTTACTTACTTCATAAGGCTAGTGTTCTTTTTACTGAAAGGGCCAATGATCTTAAACATCAGTTCTACTACTCCGTTTTTTCCCAAGGATACTGCATTTACAGCTGTAAAATTATATATATTAAAAGAAAAATCTGTTTTAAGACAAAGTGGAATGAAAAACAAATGAAATTGATACTTTCAAACATAGATGATTTTAAGAGTTTCTGAGCTTTAAAAACACAACAATAAGCAAATACCATTCTGCCTATACGCATATAGCATAGTGTTATATTGGTCCTAATAAAACCTCAAGAATAAAAATTATTTTTTACTTTCTAAGTAAAAACAAAAGGAAATCATTACTTCCTTCTGCATGCTCTGTTTCCTTTCTTATTAAGGCACACCGCAAAATGGATTTACTCTCCAAAACCTCACAGACAGCAGGGTTTCTAAAATGTAAGTGACTGAGGTTCTACACTTTGCTACTACCTTTCAGTAACAGGATGAACAGGTATGTCCAAAAGCAACTGAAAACCAAGTGTTCACCGTATAATTTAGAAATTACAATCAGCATTATCCCTACTCTTTCTGAGTTACAGGCTATTTAAAGATTTTCTCAAAAAGAAAAAAAAAAAAAAAAACTAGTTTAGAGGGGGAAAGTTAAAAGAGATGGTGCCAAGATTCATGTTCTGGAAAAGCACACTGTAGGTTAAAATCACTGTAAAAGCAAACTACTTATTCATGCACAGAAACATTATTCCTGTCTGAGTTTAGAAATAGGCATTCCTAATGAGGCTGAAAAAGGAACAGTTAAACAAAGCGCTACCTTCAAAATAAGAGATGTCAAATGCATACAATTCATTGCTTGAACCCAGGCTGCAGTTTTATCATCATTAGCAGCAATATTACAACAGTAAAATAAAATCAACATTAGGAATCTATTCTTGTAGAAACAGTATACCAATTTTAGGCAAAACTACCCACCAAAATATAATAAACTATGTAAATAAATAATCGGTAAATGTAATAAACTATTTAAATGTAAATAAACTGCACTATTTCTGTACAGAATAAATATGGAAAATAAAATAATTTAAACTTAAATTGAGTCCTAGCTCAATCTCCTATTTCCATGACAAAACAGGTTTTCAACTAAACTGCATAACTACCTGTATTAACTCCTCCAATTTAGAAGTTTTTTACCTCATTATTAGATGGTGCAACAGAATTAAAATTTCTATATTTTGCAAGTATTGCAGCTTTATGAATTCTACATGCTTATGTGAATGTTCAGAAAACACAATCCTACTGACTAGCAAATCCACTCTCTTGAAGACAGTTGTTTTCCATTTCATTTAATTTAAAAAACTAAATATACACCTCGGATTCAATGCAAAACAAAAAGTATAAAGCTCATAAAGCATCTTACTGGTATTAAAATTAAAAAAGAACAACTTTTGTTTTCACCAACTACCTACTGCCTGCAAGAACAATAAATTAAGCTTTTATGGAAGCACATCAGTCCAATAGTCAGACACTTCGATAAAAGTAACAAAAAATGGTTAAAGAAAGAAAAATATTATCTGGGTAAACTAAATTCTAAATTAGCAACAATTAATTTAAAAATATAATAAACTACAAAAAAACACGAGCATATGGAATAGAGAGAGTAATTATTTCATTTGAAGTGCTTTTGCAGAACAATGGTAGCATTCCTGTTTGTAGAAACATATCAGCATTTACACAAATGCAATAGCCAAAGATTCCAGAAATCCAACAGCACTGCTTAATAAATAACCATGTTTATATATACACACACACTAAACAGGAATCAGTCGTACACATCAAGTACACTCATACTTCACTGTAAATTCTCAAGTAGTAATAGCCCAGGGAACACCAACCAAGCATCTAGATCATATACTTGTACCACCTGTGCTATTTTTGTTGCTGTATTAGAAAAGAAAAAAGTGCAATACTTACAGTTGGATGAGTAAACTCTTAATACTTGAAGGCATGGCAATATTAGTCTATGGTTCTGCAAGTTCTGCTTCACCAAATTCAATGATATGTTCAGGGCACCATTAATTCTAGCCTTCATGCCAATCTTTTTATCTGATATTAAAGGAAAAAAAAAAAAAAACTCATCAAACTGATTTTGAAATTACCATAAAAGCGAACTGTGAATTTGTTCTAGTGATATATAAACCCTGCATGTCTATTTTTCACTACTTTCCTTCCTTCTATTTCACTTTTCCTTATGTCCTCCTCTACCAATCCTAACTATGTAACTGCTTACACAATAATAGAAGGTTAAAAACAAACCAAAAAAAAGGCCCTTAAGTTTCAGTGATAAAACTATACTCAAATATATATTCATCACCTTTTGGACCAATTTTTGCAAGAAGAGTGTGAAGAAGCACCATTAACTCCTCATTTGGTGGAGAGTCTTTGCTGACATTCAAAAGTAACTGCAACAAGATCTGTGTGCCTCCTTTAGTAACCAAGACGCTTGCTCTTCGACCGCCACCTAAGAAAAACAAAAAAACAAACAAAAAACCCACCACTGATATTTCTAAAGACAAAGAACAGTCAAATATTAATGCTATGATTATCATGAAGTCTTAAACAGCTATGCTTTCCTCATATTTGACTAAAGCACACTAAAACACATTTTTGGATTGTACATATATTCAACATAAACACAACTAAAACACTACCTTTCAAAGAAACATGCACAATATAATTTTTGCATTAGTGACTTCAGGAAAGGAAAAAAAAAGTCTGAAGAACACACGATTAATACTATAAATTGTTCCTTAGTGAAAACTTACCAACTGAGACTAACTCAATGAGAATATTCAAAATATTTAAAGTAGTTTGAGGATCTCTTGTATTCTGAAATGAAATAAAAAGAAAAGATATTCCCATGCTTAATTTATCCATCTAATACAGGATTTTTTAGATACCCAAACCTCAGAGAAACTGGTACTGATGAATTAAATGAAACTCAGACATTACCACCCAATTAACCATCCCACCATGCAGTCCAAAGTATCTGCATAACTAATTAAAACCTAGTTCTTAGCGTGACACATTAAAGACAATAGTTCACAAATCATCTCTTAGAACATATAAAAATAAAGGACTGAAAATTTTAAAATGCTTTGATACCTTATGATACCTTAAATATCCTATTTAACTACTACAGGACTTTGACAAACACAACTTTTGGAGATAAAAGATAGTGTTAAAGCATATTTATCGGTGAGAAGTCCAAATGATAATATGAAAACATGCAATGTAGACAAAACCACACAAATTAGAATGTTTTACCTCTAGGGTTGAAAGGATAACTTCCATTCCGGTTGAACCCTTAGAAGTCATCTCTTTCCTAGTTTTTTCTGCCAGTTAGAAAGATATCAGTTTTCTTTTAATATACTATGATCTTTGCAGAAAGAAAAACAGTAGTCCTATATAGATCAAAAAATCTAAGCTAGAAATAATAAAATCTATTTTAAAAACTGCACACAGGCATACAAAACATTAACAAATTGATAAGCAACAGACTGACTTAAGTGATTTTAATATTAATTTTTAGTTCCAATTGTTCAACAGTTTTTGTTGTTGTTATTTAAGCTTACAGGCCCTAATTTTAAGGGAGGGGTAGGGGAATAAAAGGAAAAAAAAAGAAATTTATCTTGCACATATTTCGGAATTCTAGGCACAATTACTGGAGATTACATTCGTATTTCCAGCAGCAAATTTATTGCAAGTTATTTCTATATTTACATAAATGGAGATAAATCTATTTGTCTCACAATTGACTTGTCTATCATCTAGTAATAAATGTAACTAGATATTAACATTTTTACTTGAAAATAACTACCTAGATTAAGTAATTAAACAAGAATAACTAACTCTCATTTATGGGACAGGGAAGAAGGGGAGCAAAATCGCTCTAACTTTTTAATATTAACAAGTTTAATTAGTGACAATGTATACAGCAGTCTACAGTGGGTCAGTTGACCCTGGAAAGAGGTCACTGTTGAACAACATACAAGAATCATCTTAAAAATATATAGTTTATTCTTTTTAAAAGCATATTTTAAAAAGTAGATTGGCAAATGAAGAAAAACTTTGTATTAAGGCTTTAACTACAGCAGGCTTGTATTATATGTTAAAGTGTACCAAAATGTGATACTATCACAGTAGCTGTTCTTTACTGAATTACTATTGAAATAATTGCTGTTGACAATATAAAATACAGACCAAGTAACCAATACTATACTATGTAATATTTAACATGATCTTGAACAGTGCTTCGAAGAATCCATCATAAAAAGAGACAGATAACCAACTTCATTGTGTAGGAAAATAATTTTTTTAAAAATCACTAGCAAGGGAGAAATATAAGAGAGCTTAATACTATTAAAATCAAAAATGTTCAGATATTTACCTTGACTCTGAACCAGATGAAGGATCTTTGAGGTAACATATCTTGCATTTTCTACTTCTCCTGCTAAGGAATCTGAATTGATTTTTTCCAGCTGTGACAGCAGAAACATAGTCCGAGAAGTGGTAGAACCGCTGCAAGAAAGATTTCCTACACTCATGTTTCCATCCGCACTAAATGTGAAACCAAACCCTACATCAGAAAAAAAAATAGTAGCAAAAGAAGTCCCATGGTCAGAGTAAGAGGAGTGGCTAAATCACCTCTGTATTTTATCTTGATAAGGAAAGTGTCTTAACTCTCCTCAGTTCAGGCATTTTACAAATTTTGCAAGGTCTGCATTGCAGCAGGCTAATTATATACAACAGCATCTCCCAGAGCAACCACAAACAGGGAAAAAAAGCTTTCAACAAACAAAACCCAGGCATAGGCTTACGTACAAATATTATTTATGTCAGCCTGAGTAACTTCTATTGAACATAGTCTAAGTTAAATGTGAGGATACTGCATCAGACTTGCCCTACAAGAAAAACTTGCTACTCCTGCTTCAAGACTATCTGGGTAGTCCTGAGGACTGTTTGTGTCGCAGCTGGTTCCTTTCACATGGAAGGAAAATTATATAATTCCAGAATTTAACAAATAAGCACCGATCAACTGAATAAAAATATCAGTTTTGAAGGACAAATCTAGGAAAGTGCTCAAAGGTATCATCAGATTTTTGATTTCTTTTGAATGTAGGGGTATTTTGGCGTGACATCACAAACTTGCCTAGAAATGGAATTTAATAACAGGAAACTATTTCAAATGGGGTATTTTTATACATATTATAGGGAATTATTTCCAAGAGGGGCATTTATATAGATAGATAACATAATCACTTTTACATATAAAACTTAACAGTGTTTAAAATGAAGCCAGTACAAAAACTGCTTTATTTGTTCTCCAATTTCAGAACCCTTTTCATATTCACATAGCCAAATGAAATTTATTTTCAGACAAACTTATACATAACTATAATTTAAATAACTACTAGAGGAAATTATTCGCAAGGAGTAACTGCTCCATTTTTTTTTCCACATACAGCATTGCAATAATCAACAATAACTCATTTTATCATATCTTAGAAGTTCTGGCTATCCGCAATAAAATTGACATTAGTTTTGTAAATACTGTCAGTATTGTTTACAGCACTGAGGAATTGCTACTCCTTGATCAGTATTTTGTATGTGTGAAAAGATCTGAATTAACTCTGCTAAAAAGAATTAGCGCATATGTGGACAAAAACGTTAAGATCAAAGGAAAAATAGCTGATAGCAAAGGTCACACTGCTGTAAAAACAAACTATTATTACAGCAGCAGAGAAATCTCCTTCCACCACTTTTACTTTTCCACACCGACATATAAGTGAAAAGCATAGCCAAAAAACTTCAGCTTAAAGAGAAGGCACAGAAGCTGTGAATACTAGCAGTAAGAACAGGTTATATTAATTTTAAATCTTAAATAGAAATACCTTTATAGTGAGAAACAAATACATCATCTTCTTAGTCATTTGCTAGACTTTGATTTAAAAGCAGTTTGTGAAAATAAAATAAATTTGTTCTGGTTGCTCACATTTTACCTTCCTTCATAATGTATAAACCTTTCAGGCCTCTCTCAAAAGATAGCTCCATAGCATAAAGTCACAACTGTTAATATGAGTTTTGTGCATTTCCACTCCTCCATCTATTCACTGAAACCCTCCAAAATAAACCCAAGATTGTAATGAAAGCCAGAAACAGTTGCCAAACTGACATACTTCCAAAGGGTGCTATCTTCCCCAGGTCTAAAATCAAAACAGTGTTCAACCAATCTATACAGAAGCCACTGTGAGGGAGAACTGCCACTCTTATTTTTACATATACATACACACACATATATTTGTGTATATGTGTATATATATGTGTGTGTATTGTAATTTTCATTTTGGTGTATCCTTGATCTCGCACTAAAGTAAATGTAACCTGAAAGTTGGAAACAACCCAACATAAAAACGAAGATGAACCTTGGTAACAAACAAACACAGTACTTAGCTTCTGTTAAGGACAAAACTCCCAGTAGAGGCATTAATATTTCACAGAAAACCTGATTCTTGATTCATGAAGCAAAATCTGAAAACAAACAGCGCCATCCAGAAGTAACACTACTAACACAATCTCCCCATACTTACTGAAAGCTTTAGTTTCCCAGTCCCACTCCAGAGTAGTACCTTCTGAATGCCAAAAATTTAATTCCTAAGTTTAAAGCTAGAACTTCCAGTAAGAGCAACCAGCCCTCACTGTAGCAGTTAAGCAGAAATACCAGCATTCAGATTCATTTAGCTTTAGAATGGTTTTAGGCTAGTCATCATGCAGGAAATCTTTCAACAGAGCTGTTGCTAAATACCACACCTCCAAAACATTCAGTAAAGGGTTTCTGGAAATGCTACCGGCCCGAAATCCGTATCAAAGAATAACTCAAAGTGCTGATTTGCTTTTCCAAGCTAGGAGTAAACTGAGTTCTCTTCTTAGAGCAGGAGTTATACCCTTATGTATCAATATTTTATACTAATAGACGTAGCAGCATATAATACCCAAGACAGCTTTCAATGCCTGAACTGGAAATCAAAAATGTTGTAGGACAAGAATGACAGCAGACAGCCTGATTGATGCTGCTCCAGCAAGTCATATGCTGCCATCTGACCCAAGAGCAAAACAAAATTTGTATTACAAATCAGAAATTATGATATTTATATTAAGTAAACCATCCAAGGTTCAAATCTAGAAGATGTCTCTGAAAAAAGACAGGTAACCATGTAAATCAGTATTTTTAAAACCATAGCTAGGTAGGCCCAAGAAATAATCAGAACGGCAAAGTAAAATCTCTATTTATTATAATATTATTATATTATATGTATTTATTAGCCCTCGGCCCCAAATTTTCTCTTCAACTAGTGACATTCCTGAACCGTACATAAATTCTCAGAACATTCTGGCCAGCCTTTTATATATATGGCTTGTATTACACCTGTGTGAAGAACCATTCTTACCACTAAGAGAAAATACACATTTACCAGCTCACCCAATCTAAAGCCTCCTAAGAGCAGTCTGCAGTTGTGGAAGGAACTTCACAAGGTCACCTAACCTATCACCCTCCCCAGAGTCAGATCAATGCTACAACTGCTCTTTCTGATGGGCACCTGCCCAGCTCTTAATTTAAGGCATGCAAAACAAATGGAGATTCAATAACCAAAAACACACTTATTTTAAGATTTTATACACCTCCACTGAGCAATTGCAGTTTACTATTCCTGACCCTACCCCACCCACACAAGTGTCAATATCTGCTGTCCTTTATGGTGTCTTGCACATATTCCTGTTGAATGTTTATTTTCACAGGAGCATTCTGAATTCTCACTTGGCCTTTGTACATCTCCTCAGCTTCAAGTTACCTACAGTTTTAACAAATATTCTTCCTTCTATCTTTCAGACCACTAGCTAAATCTTAAAATCTTTTTAGACAGTAACTGGTAACCACAAACAGGAAATACACAGAAATAACACTGTACTTTCTTTCCTTTTGACAGTGAATGACAACTGTTCTTTTGTTATTCAATGAGTTTTATACTCATAATAATTCTAAATGGAGCAGTAGCCTTTGCTACCTATGGCAACTTCACACACAATGCCTAAGTTTTACTAAAGGATATAGTGTTCTAATAACTCTTCCTGGCTTATGAAACCTGCTACCCTCTGTCTCTCAGAGACAAATAGATGATTTCAAGAGTAACTTCACCTCCCCATGGCGTTGGTAGCCTCACCTGCTTGGTTTGTTCTTCCAGAACCTGTCTGGACAAAGCTGACCAACCTACAATTACACCTTCACGCCAACTCTTGTGGACACTGTAACTACAAATCCTTCTCTTTTCCAAAATCTGATCATACTGTAGATCAAAGCACGTCTTACAACATGAACTTACAGATAGCATGAAACAAACAAACTAGTCATCGCTTCCACTGTTTCCCAATATGCATGGTGCGATATTAAATGGGCAGATGGTTCTGTGGATTTCCTTGCATCATCGGTTGGGAAAGCTCTGACACACCGAAACAGGAAGCCAGTGTTCACGCAGGGAGGAGTAGAAAACTCTCAAGGTTCCCATTTGATAAGACAACTTCCTCAAGTAGAAAGCATCTACCTAAAAGGATAATTTTATCATGTTTGGGACTTTGATCCACTCCCACCATACCTCAAGAGACTTAAGCATTGTTTTTAATCTGATTCCGAAGAACTGCTAGATTCACCGCTCTCCATTACTAGTGCCACTACTATTAGTGCTAGGTAGTACTTTCACTACACTGGATACTCGCATCCTACCCCTTTCTCAAGTGTCTGCTCAAGGGAGCCTGTTCTAGAGTCTGATGGGAAAGGTAACAGCTAATGGTTGTCATGGCAGCTTACCAAAATTCCCTCATCTTTAGAATGGTTTTAGGCTGTTCGTCTTTCAAAAAGTCTTCCAACAGATTAGAGCCAAATGGAGGAACACATCAGACACTTTCAGTTTCCCAACTGTATTTGTTTCTACAAAATTGCTTAATTGTTTACAGTCTGCCAGTACATTCAGGGAGTGACTTCTTCCCCCAAAGCAGAAAGGTCTTTCATGTATTTCATCACACTGTGCAATGGCTACAAGAAACATATATTACAACTAGGTAGAGGTCTCATTTTCATTAAAGTTTCTTGTTTGTGTTTGTGCTTTCTTTGAGTCCAGAACAAACTATTTGAAAATCTTTTTTCTTTCAATTATCTCCTAAGCAATCAGTAGTCTTCGGACAGGAATTAATCGGATTAATAGGAAATTGATCGATTATCTCTGTACGCTTCAAGTTTCCCATAATTTATTTAAAAATGTTTTAATGGAAAGCTGTTCTGCATTGTGGAAGTGGGAGTTTTAATTTTAACTCAATAGCTAAACAAGAATACATGACATTTAAGCAGCCACTCTGCAGAAAACTAATACTCTTTATGCTAATACACTTCATGGATTATAATCATCCATTGGTGATGAAGAGCTTGCTTTGCTTATAATAACACTTCAGAAACTAATGTACCCAAAATAGAAAGTTTAGTTGTTTCTTGACTATTTTTTTGACGCATTTTTCACGTTACCAAGCTGGTTAGAGCTTTTAACATCAAACAACTCCCTTGTTACAGTCCATAAAAGTGCAGACCCCCTAAATACAAGCATTTAAAATTACAATGATATAATCTTCGCACAAATTTGAAACCTCTCCTCAGTGAGCAATAAATCCACAGTGAAGCAAGTCCGGCATGCAAAGCCATCCATGCATTTAGAAAAAGACTAGTATGTCAGATACCTAACAGTACAGCCAAAATAACCTACTTTGTTGTCTCAAGGTAATTTTAAAAAGCTAGATAGTTGGATGAAACAAGATGGTTCAATTTGTTCTACCACTCGAAAAGTAAAAATGAAAGCCTTTCAGTAATTTCCTAAAGTTTAGGACATTTACTTTCCATAGATAATCTCATAGCTTTTCTAAAAATATTACAATGTTAAATTAAGTTCCCATGAAAATACCATGAAAAGTCTTGGTATTTTATGCGATCTCATGCTTGTTTTTGTCTAGCGGTATGTTGGATTTTAAGATGGCTGGGGACTGATACAAATCTTATTCATTGCAAAGTTGTGGCCTCATTGTAAATAGCATTAAGTTGTCCTTTAACCCCTTCAGCAGCAATAATTTTATGTTTTGCCAGGATCTGAGATTGACAGTTGTAAAATTATCAGTGAGGGGGAAAAAAAAAAAAAAGTGAAACAAAGCTCACTCGATACTTCCTAGTCAAAAGTACACTGCAATGCAGACATTTCTGATAGAATAAACACTATCTTACAAATCTTGAGTTTGCCAAGTTATTTATTATAAGTGAAATTACTTAGGTACACAATATTGAGTTCTCTCCGATGTCTCTTAAATGGTGTTTCAGGACATCACCTGCCACTGTCTCACTGCGGACCTGTAAATTAACACAATTTGCTAAAATGCAGACTGCTTCTGTACAAAACTCAAATAGCTTGACATTGAGAAATCATTATGGTTTTAAATTTACCTTTTCTCAGATGATGTTTTTACTTTGTTCATATCGAAAAGCTTGATTTTTCAAATCACCATCTCAGATAACCTGGAAGATATCAAACAGTTACAAATTATCAATAACATTTGCTGGTTCTTCATATTATCACCATATTATTTACTCCTGCACTAGAAATGTTAAATTACAGAGATCATTGTTCTTCACACTGTCACAAGTTCTTCTCTCTTCAAACTATTTGACACATTTTTTTCCAATGAAGTATTGCAAAATATGTACAGAGTCTGGTTCTGCAGTATAATTCAGTCCTACCAACCTCCAAGAGTCTCATTAGAATAAATCACAAGTTTATCATATCAGTGACTTAACAGCTAGTATCATCATGTTCAGGACAGGCTGTTATCAAATAAAGCTTTAGCTGGAGACCACATTTACAATATTGTCAGATGATATAACGTACTTATTTCTGACTGTCATTTCATGTATGTATAGGATAATGAGGAAGAGAGGTACAGTGAGAAACATGGAGTGTTTGGTGTTCTTATTTAAGCAGGACCTGCATACACTTCTTGGACGGAAACCATATCGTGTTAAGGACTCGATTTTCCTACCCTTTTAAGGACATAGTGTCCTCAGGGTACACTGCTTCCTCAAATGGTGCCTCCAAGCAATTAAGGTTGCAGCCTACAGGACCATGAACTGAAGCTTAGTGATTCCACAGGAGATCAAATATGAATAATACATACTCCCATCGGGGGCGGGGGGTGTGTGGAAAGTCCTCAAAGGACACAGTTTAAAGATATAATATGAAGCAAAGGGAGAGGAAAAAAAAAAAAAAGATGATCTTTGAAAATTCTCACCTTCACCTTCCATAAGGCACTTGTTCTCTTGGGAAATGCCAATGAGAAGTTCTGTCAAACGCACACACTTCACAAAGGAAAATGTGCAGGAGCTTCAAAAACTTTCTTCAACACATACAATAACCGAAGTTTTGACTACTGCTTAATCTATTCTGCAACTGCTAACACTCAAAAGCAGAAGTATGAAGCAAGGTTATTTCTAGACTCACCTGAAAGCACAATCTTTCCCCAACAACCAGGAAACAAATGCTTGCTTTTTTACAAGAATTCCAGCTTGACTCAAGTTAACAGGTGTGCTAGATTTTTTCAATCACCCTTCAAGTGTAAACAGTCTTGACTTCCTTTAAGGAAAATGAATAGTTATAGGAGAACAGCTCTGTCCCAAGAAAACAGACAATTTGATAAATTTTAAAGTTAGTATTATTTCAAACAGGCTGCAAGTCTAACTGGGGAGAAAATATTAGATTCTTGAATTGTTATGCAAGTAGCCAAGTGCTGTTTTGCTTGCAGTGTTGACCAGCTGTCGGACAGATGATAAACAGTCTGCCAGTGCCAAAAGTATCTACATATTAACAAGTGTAGCCAGCTACAGAGCTGAACTATCTTGAATTGCAAGGTCTTAATTTATTTTGTTCTAAATGCAACATGAGGTATTTCAGTAAGCCTAGTGTGCAAATGCTGCAGGTCTAGGAGAAAAAGGCAAGAAGAAAAGAGCAGAGCAGAAGCCAGGACACAATGAAAAGGAACAGACAGAAAAAGAAAAGAAATACATACATCCATATACATCACTTATACATTGTAAAGTAATAAATCCCTAACAATCCATGAGATGTTAAAAAAAGGTTGTTTATAAAATATTTTAAAATGTTTTAAAATATTTGCATATACTGAATAAAGGAAGGGTAAAAAGAGGAGGTATGTGGGGTTGCAGGGGTTTTTTTGGCAGGAGAGGATGTTTTTGTAAGGTTCAAGAAAAAAAAACTCCCAGAAAATATATTTTTTTAAACAGTTAATGCTGCTTGCCTGCTATTGGTGGCAGGGAAAATTACAAATTATGAGCAGTTCTTCTGCATTTAAAAGTCTAACACAGAAGCCTCAAGTTGGGAGGATAAGGCAGTTTGCTACTGAAATCTCAAGTTGGATTCTCTCGAGTCTCTCTGACATTTAACATTATCTGTGGAAAATTATTTCTTCCCATTTCCCACCTGCACAGCCATAACAGGAGCTTCTCATAGAAAATTTCTCCAGACAGGTTTTATTCCTGATCAGCTGGACTCACTGTAATGCTACCACCATTAAGCCAATGAAAATGCACTGCTAGACATTGCATGAAACTTTCATGTTTCCTCGCTCTTGCCCGCTTTGAGGTTTTCTGCCTTACACACATTCTGCCCCCAACACATCAAGAACTGCAGATATTTCTCATTAGGAAGAATTCGTCATTAGATGAACCAAACAGAGCCCTCCTTTTCCTCAGTCCTGCATATCTCATTTCTCTGTCACAGCATCCACCTTTGCTAAACCATCCGCAGCACTCATGTACAGCCTAAACTGCCTCCTGTTTCAGCCTAAAGGTGTTGGTCTCATTCCCATTTTAGATATCCATTTACTTTTTTCATCACAATTCCATTGCTTTGGGGGGAAAAAAGCACTTAAAATAACATATATTTCAAATAATAAGTATATAAATAAAAATTTTCCCACTGGAATCAAGTCAGTGCCACTTGATTGTGCCCCCTCCCCTTGTATGTCTTCTCTCTCAGCAAGACAGCTTTTCATTTTCACACCCAAAAGTCACTCAGTCATCAATTTCATTCTTCATCATCTACTTAGCAATGGCAGGAGGGAATTAAAAGAAAAAAGGAGATAAAAGGATATACTGTTCACCGGATCCTCTATATGTACCATCACAGAGTTTTTTTTCATATTCTGTAAGATCCTGGGTATTAAGCTATATATTTCAAAGAAAAATTATTATACTCATTTTTTGCAAATCATACAGGTGGAATTCCTAAAGTCTGAATAGACATATTAAAATAACACCAAAGAAAGCAAATTGCACTTGGTGCAGCAACATACATGCCTCGAATGCACTAGAACTTGTTTCTCATGCTATGTACATTCACTGCGTATTGATATTACATCATGTCAGTCCTGAGCACTTTGACTGTCAAGTGCAGGGCACCATATCTGAACGCGATTCCAGTTACTACACTAGACACTGTAATATCACATGAAAAACCCTGTGTGCTTGCTTCAGACAACATCGGGTCTGGATTCCCCTCTTGCCCTAAAATTTTTGGATCTACACTTTGTTAAAAATACGTTTGGAAACGGTCTCAGTCCGTCTTCCCCTGCAGCGTCTGCAGCCCCAGCAGCACAGCCTGCTTGTAGTGGGCGAGCAGCAGCGAGCGCAGGGAGCCGCGCCGGCCAGGCGGCGCAAAGCGGCTTCTGACGCAGGAAGGGGCGCCGGGCACCAGCGTGGCCACAGTCTGCTGCACGAATCATCTCCAGAGCCTACACTGCCCGAGAAGCCCTCCAAGTTTCCTGCTGCCACAGCTCTGTCATGGGGAAAGGGAGGATCATCTGTTTGCTACTCAAGTTGGAAAGCATTCTGAGCGTAAACAAGCTGAACTCACATGCTGCAATGGACCAAAATACTTTACCGTGGAAAATTTCTATCTTGGAAGGAGACGTGTAATTTGCACATGAAAAGTATCTTTCTATTTTCTCTTTTTAATCAGAAAAATATATGATTAAAAAAGCTGAAGAACCCTGAAATTTAATTTACAGTTAATATTGGAAAGCTTTATTGTGGAATACTGCAATAATTACATTATGAAAACAATGCACTAGATCTTTTCATCAAAAGAACTGAAAAAATAAAAGCAGATATGCACAGATTATTGATAATCTTCTTAAAACAGCTGTACTTGCAATATATTTTGTTCTTTGTGTTGTTTTCCAGAAACTCCTTTTCTTCACTAGTGTAACTTCTATTTTTAAAAAAGGCCAACTGAATCTGTTCAACTTAAAAATCCATTTTAATATCACAAATCAATTCAGTATCAGCAACATATCAAATCATATTCATGAGGACACAAACAAAACTTAAGTTTTACTGAACATGTCCAGCATGTAAAATCTGCAAAACCTGTAATACTGCACATCTCTCAATACTAAGCAAAACACAGAACCAGAGTAAAGCTACCAGCATAGTATAGTATTTTCAAAACCAGTTCAGTTTTCATTTATGTTCATCATGGAGTTACTGATTTGAAAAGATTTTAAAAAAAGAAAAAAAAAAGGTAAACAAGTGCATAGCAAGATTTTTTTATTGCTGTTTACGTATCAGATAATGGAAATAGTTAACTAAGGAAAAGCTTTGTAAACATTACAAAAAAGACTCCTAATACTAGAGAGAGACAAGAAGGAATACAAAATTAAGAGGACAGTTTCACAGTTCATTATGATTTGATATAATTAAATACTGAAACGTAATTATGAAGTGAGAAACCATGTAATATTTTAAAGCTTCATATTTTCTGTGGGCAAAACAAAAACAAACAAACAAAAAAGAACTTGTAAACCTATCACTCACTTGAAACTCTCCACAAGACCAGATCTTGGCCTTCTCAGTTATGCTTCTAAAAGTGTGTCCTGCCTCTCACAGAAGCACATTTGGCTCTATTTAATTCTAATGGGAATTAAACCAAAAGTAGGCAGACTTCTGACAAGCCATTACTTCACATACACAAAGTCTCAGAATCTGTTTATAGTCTGAAATGTTTTTTTCCAGGACACTGAAAATGGATTTGTTTAAAATACAGGAGTATAAAAAGACTACTAAATTCTTTGTATTCCTCTGGGCAACCTTAATTTCATCACAGTACTTTAGTTTTAGTTTTATGCTCAAAAAGAAAAACAGATTTTGACTTCATTAAGCTTACATTTCTAGAAATAGTCCCTATGCTCAAGATAGAGGATGATCAGCAGCCTCTGACAGCAAGAGCCACTATCTCAGTACCAAAAGGCAAGCTCACTACAAGCATTTTGGGAACACTATGCCAACTCGCATCCTCTCTCCCGTCAAACCACAACTGAACACTTAAAATGAGATAGTGTTCAGATCACCTCCCTCCTGGTAAATAGTTGCTATAAGGGGGAAAAAAAAACCCAAGGCATTCCCAAATAAGTACAAAATCTTAAAAACAGGTACTAACTATGACCTATGGAATTCCTACACCTACGGAATATCCCTGGATACTGTGGAAAGTTGCAATCTGCAACCTGAGGTAACACAAAATGCAGGGCAAGACCTGTCTGACAGTAGCAATGGCTGTTGGCTGCTATCCATGCTGCCCACAGCCTTGTCCTCTTATACCCCGGTGAAGATCATCCTTGGCAGGGGGCACAGGAACTATGCCTTAACTACCCCCCCCACCAACTTAAGCACTGACGCATTAACATATGTATATCGACTGCTACCCTTGTACCCCAAGTGATAATTTACACCTTTCCCCTCCTCCTTTCCCCACAAGAAACTGAATTTTACCTGAAACTTTTATATTTTTAGAGATATAGGAACTAGCTGAGGTATTGCATGGAGAGTTTCCTTGATAAAAAACATGAGATACCCTGTTAGATTAAAACCCTCATGGGCAACTTTTAGACAGGAGAGTTTTAGCAATAAAGCAAACAGCTTCATCTACAACAAAAGGAAAAACAAAAGGGTTTACAAAACGGTCTAGCAGTCCAATTTTAATGATTAAACACCTGGAAAAATCCTTCAAGCTTCACAGAGTTTTCAAACTGACAAACATTAGTTGTATTAAACTACAGAGCAAAAAGTTAAACACATACCTACTACAGTTATAACTAATATAGCAGCTTGAATCTGTTCTCACAAGTTATCTATTTCTAACCTAGTTGTTGAATCTTCTTATACGAGCTCTTATTATGACAAACACTGACTCCTCAAACTCATTTTTTGTCGAAATTTTTATAGGAATTTAATCATCAATATCATCTGGACTATCATCAATAGTCTAGAGAGAAAAAATTTCATGATTAGGCATTTCTCATTTTCCATTAAATTGTATATTAGAGTGGCTTCAAATACACATTAAACAGTTATCTTTTTCTAATATTTAATTGGTAGCAGTACTCTTAAGGGTACTTAAGGTTCCCCTTGAGGTTATATTAAAAGTATTTCTTCTTTGAGAAATTGTTATTAGAGTGTAGAGGAACTAGCCAAACGTCTTTTCAAGATGTAAGCCTTGACAAGGTAACAGCATAAATATAACTTTACGTAAGATTCTCATAGAAGTGAAATAATCATTTTTAGTACAGAAGAGAAACTAGTTTCCAAATTCAGAATAAAATAAACAGGCTAAGAACTTTTGACTCTTAGAATAAAAATTACTTTCAAATCAGTTACTACCTTTTTCTTGTACACTTTCCTATAAATATTTATAGTGGCAAAACAAAAAGCATGAGCTGATTAGT